>NC_133481.1:6665341-6728320 GCF_025370935.1 Choristoneura fumiferana | reverse complement strand
AAAATGTCTAGAAAATATCTGTTATGCTTATTTTTAATTGGTTAGTATAATTTCGTCTAAAAAGGAGCTGGTCTACGTAGCAAATTAGCAATTAGTATTAGCAAGTGGTCTATGACTATGAAGCAAGTGGTCTAAGTAGCAACTTGTCTAAGTATCAAGTGGTCTGAAATTCTTTGACTCAAAGTCGATGAAGCTCTGCTTCGAGGAGCTCCTATACCGAGTACCTTGACGCAACTCTAATCTAACCTATGTTTTTTCAAGTTTTCGACAAAAACAGGATAGGACCAGTTGCTTTTTAGACCACTTGCTACTTAGGAAAGCTGCTTTTTTAGACGAAATGATACCTACCCTACCTAACGGGTATATTTTTACTGTGTAGCTGAGCAAATTATTACAACTAAAGTTCACATTCATATTTTGCCGTCAAGGTAATATCTGTGGCTCCAGTGAAAAGGGGTACATGTCGAAAAACCCAAGTTTACAGGAGACGCAAAAAACAGTTACGCCCGAGATGATTCAAACTTACGTTCATTACACTTGTATATTTACATATACTAATAAATGTGGTATGTTAAAGCACTAAATTAATTGCGCTCTTTCTTATGGGAATGTTATTTTTGCTCTTGATCTATTAGTTTATAAATTAACTACTTGTATCCAAAATAGAAGTATAAAAATAAGTGTAAAAAGGTTCAAGTGGCTATATATATCGCTATTCACCAAGTTTTCGTAATTTTATACGAAGTGAAAAAGGGTACGCATCCGGAATGTTTTTTGTAGTACATGTATAATATTATCCACAGAAGACTAGCTTACGAACTAATGGTGTAGAAAATGATTGCATTTTTCAATTTATGCAGTTCTTTGGACTTAATTACAGACATAACAGACATGTAGCCTTTTGCACGTTTTTTTTTTATTGTGTTTTTAGTTATAAGTAGACTTAAATAATAATGAAAAATTCAAAATGCTACTTGTATCCAAGTTGAGTGAATAAAACACACATGAAATTATTTAAATATCTATTCAAAAACGCTATAAATTTTTCAAAAATCTCACATGCAAACATAAAAAATGCCCGTTTAAAACAAACTTAAAATTTCTCATCATTAGTATCTAAGTATGTCAAACACACTAGGTAGAGGGGATTTTCCGCGTCTTCATAGAAGACATACCGTGTGCCATTGATCGTCATCATACGTCTTGTATTGTAGTCAAAATTAGGAAATTCTGCCTTTTTAAAACTGAAAATTGCAGTCTCAGAGATATTAAACTTTTGTTTGTCCTCGTTATATTTTTTTTGTTGAAGTGGCCCTTTTACTTACCTGCTTCGCTGTTGCCTCATTCGAAAATTCCCCCATTTGATGATACCTAATTGATAGTCTCATGAAAACCCAAATTTAAAACATTTTGAGCATTTATCTCAGCGAGCAGGCATGGACCCAAGCCACTTTACCGATAAGGAACGGCGGCTTAGGAACTCGCAAAATTTCAAGTGTAGCTTTGCCGGCATTCCTATCTTCGATCCACAGCACGCTAGATCTCGCAGGTAGAATACTCAAAGCTCCAGCAGGCATTAACTACGAGATTGCATGCTTGAACGAGGCCACGAATGACTCGCTAGCTGGACCGAGTCCAAATCTCCCGTCCAAACCACATAGGCGAAGGGCCTGGAGTACAATAGCCTCCGTCACCACCTTATAGGCATTAATAGAACCTATAACAGGCAGGGACCGGGACAGACTGTTAGCTGTGTCCAAGCCAGAATCTGGTTACTGGCTCCATGCATACCCCTCTCCCAACACTAGAACTTTTATCGACCCAGACACTACGCATAGCTGCTGGTCTACGGCTGGGAGTTGGGATCTGCGAAAGTAACAACTGTGTTTCTTGTGGGGCTCCAGTGGACCGTCTCGGCCAACATGGCCTGTCCTGTTCCTCAGGTGCCGACCGACTGTCCCGCCACGCCACTCTCAACGACATTCTCAGAAGGGTTTCTTTAGTGCCAACGTTCCCTCCGCTCTGTAGCCCCAGATTGTACGGAGCGATGGCAAGCGCCCTGACGGAATGTCGTTGATACCCTGGAAGACTGGCCGTGCGCTGGTGTGGGACGCTACCTGTACAGACACCCTGGCGGCGTCCTACCTAACAGCAACTACCAATCGTGCGGGGGCGGCGGTAGACGCCCGGGAACGCCTCAAGGTCACAAAATATAGCTGTCTCGGCGCCCAATATCATTTCTTTGCTTTCGGCGTCGAGACTCTAGGTCCTTGGGGTAAGGGTGCGCTGGAGCTACACAGGGAGCTCAGCAATAGGTTAAGGGAGGCAACAGGCAACCCTCGCGCCGGCAGCTTTCTCGCGCAAAGAATCGCAATCGGAGTTCAACGCGGGAATGCTGCCTGCGTGATGGGCACCATGCCAAGAAGCCCACCTCTCTTTTTTAATTAAAGTTTTAGTTTTAGATATTTAAATTAAATAATAGTTTTAGTCCTATGGATATTTTGATTTTCTTAATCATTCTTATTAAATGATTGGTGTCAAGGGATACATCTTAATTAATACCCTTAAAATTAATGCAATGTGCCATATTAGTTTAATAATAAAATGGTGTAAAAGGATATAACTTAATCGCGTAACCGTCAACTGCGCAGCTCGCAAGCGCGTTCTCCCTGCACAAGTCAGCGCACACGATTGTGGCTCATCCGTGAGCGCCGTGGCTCCCCACTCACCCGCTCATTCCTCCGCGCAAAGACTTATATCCTTTTCCACGTAAACTTTTTTATATTCGATTTGTGAAAACGGGCGCAGCTCGACTTAATCTTATATTTTATTTCATTTTTTTTTGTGTAAAGAGATTGAACTTAACTTGTATCAATGTAAACTAAATAAATCTGTTCTTGTTTTAGGGGTTCAAGTGTGCTTAGATTTTTTTACACCCGCCATATGAAAAAACAGCACGTACAACTAAATTTAGATCATAAATCACAAACAAAACTTTAGTTAATAGAAATACAACTTGACAAGTACCCTCTGTTGCTAACTTTTTTAAGGCAGTTCTACCCTTGACCACCAGAAAACTCCGTTGTTTTAAAAGATATCTTAGATCCGTTTACACCAATCGATGCGTTATTTTTTTTTGTGTTTTTTGGTCTATATAACTCAATTTGGCCAAATTCAGACTTGTACCCCTTTTCACTGGAGCCACAGATTTATGGCAGTAAATAATTATAGCGTAAGTCCCGTGTGTTTAATAATAAATATTGGTGAAAATAAAATAAATATTATAAATATCATGGGACACTTGACACCAATTGACTTAGTCCCAAACTAAGCGAAGCTTGTACAGTCAACGTCATAATTAAGTGATCACTTTTGTGCCTTGTCACTTTAACGTCATGTTTGAAAAGCCATACGAAATTGTTTAACGACTGAAAGCGACAAGGTACAGAAATGATCACTTATTTATGACGTTGACTGTACTATGGATACTAGGCAACGGATAAACATACTTATATAGACATATTAAACATCCAAGACCCGAGAAAAAACATTCGTATTATTCATACAATGTATGTACCTTATGAATTATTCAACCTTGATGCAATCACAAAAGGTTAAAGCAACTATAACAAAATTTAATATTGCACTTGATAACATTGTGAATGTTAATGAATTTCGAGGGGTTATAAAATTGGTGTATGATAACGTATCGCAGGGTGTGTCAATATAGGTAAATATTGTATATCTTTGGCAGAGTACGCTCCTTCACTAATAAAATAATGAAACCTACATCATAAAAACAGAATCGTTGCATCAGATTCGTGATACTCATCCTTATAGTTCCAGTGAAATCCTCAAATTATTTCTTGTCATTAGGCAAGAAATTAAGCTCTAATTTGATCTTAAGTCAGTTGTATTTTGTTTCTTGAAAGTTTTTTAAAAATTATAGACCACTTATTTGGCTGGTCTTATCTATTTATCGTCAAGCAATGTAAGTACATAGTGTTTCTCTTAGACAGGGCTCGGCCGCCTTCGCAGAATTCTTCACAAGCTTCAAATGCACGTACTTACTTTAAAATAATAATAATAAAAATATTTATTCAATAAGACAAAATTGCACAAGAGAGGAATGAACACTTACAAAGAAAAAGAAAACTTAGGTTAAACATAGCACAATTAAATAAGTTGAATCTTGACTCACAAACTAAGCAGGCCCGTATCTTGTAAGTCAGTGTTCGTCAGGTCGCTTTTGGCAACAACGTAAATGTGGTCCAGAAACGAATGGATGTTTCTTTTTCAGAACAAAAGGCGTGACCGGGACGATACGGGCAGGAGACAGCGTTTGTGAATTGGGCAAGGACCATCGCACGCTCAGTTCGCTCAAGCAGTACCGCAAAAAGTCGTGCTACATTCTTCAGGATGATCGGATCAGTACGCTTTTCAGCGTAGAAGAGCTTATGAAGTTTGCTGCTGACATGAAACTCGGGAATACGTTAACAGAAAAACTAAAAATGACTGTGGTGAGTATATTTCCTAAGTGTGTTAATTGAAAATACCTATTGACTTCGAACCCACAGTCACGCAAATAAACGATGCATTTGATATCAATATCGTTGTTTTCAACTCCTCGTTGCGGCAAGTGAAGAACTTATCACGATATCCCAATCAAAATACAAATAACAACTATGTTACAACATGGTTGCTTAGTAGTTTTACCCATGGCCTCTCAAGCAGAGGGTCGTGAATTGGCACCTTTGAGTTTTTCGGAATTTAAGTGTTAAATCATATTTGAAATTTAGCATCAAATTTACAGTGAAGGAAAACTTCGTGAGGAAACCTACATCAGGTCCACACGAGCTGAAGCGTAGGTATTATGGAATTCTTCGGCAAACCGTGCAATTTTGAATTAACCGACTTCAAAATAGGAGGAGGTTATCAATTCGGTTGTTTTTTTATGTTTGTTACCTCAGAACGTTTATGAAACAATTTGAAAAATTTTTTTTGCGTTCGTCTAGGAATGTCTTCAATTGGTCCCATAAGCACCAAATTAGGATCTGATGATTGGATCTTAAGGAAATCGAGGGAACTCTTCAAATGTTGTAGGGACACCTATAGTAAATTGGATATATTTAGTAGTAACTCGTGCTCTTGAAAATCATCATTTGGTGAAGTGGAACTGATGATGAAGACCACAGTTGACCATCGGAGTTACTACTCAATAACAAGTATTTCACGGGTTGAATTTAAATGACTTTGACACAGTTGCTAAGCAATTTATGCTCCTCGTAATGCACATAGTAAAACGGGTGGTGAAGCACAATGAAATAATGAACGTCTCAGAATCGGAAAAAGCAATCTTTCGTAAAAGGTGACGAGCAGTTGATATTAAACTATTGTATCTTAGATTATTTACACTAAAAAGCGTGAAAAAAAAATATAACAAAAAATTGAACCGACTATAAAAAACCATGTAAATAATTTTCTACCAGTCTGAAGTCGGTCGGCGCCTCAGCAGCTTTTTTTTAAATAACGAAAGAACTTAACAGTCTCAGAAATTACTATTTAATATAAATAAAAAAAAGTATTACAAACTGTTGTCAGAGTTCAAGAAAGCGTTAGTTTGTGTGCTTCTTATATATAGTTATATGTAGTTACAGATCTTTTAAAGCTTAATTGCGCTTTTTTGCGTCTGATAAATGCAATGTGTTTTTGATATAAAGTGTTCAAAGTCAAAGTCAAAGTCAAAATATCTTTATTCAATTTAGGCTATAACAAGCCCTTATGAATGTTAAAAAAAACTACCACCGGTTCGGAAAAACCTCTGTTGAGAAGAATCCGGCAAGAAACTCAACGAGGTATATTTTTTTTAAACAGATTAACAATATTATTAAATGATATCTATACATCACTAGTATTTAACACAACTTTATTTTTAACACAGTAGGTTCGCTATTTGAAGGGATCGCTGATGCGGATCGGAATTATTTCCAAATATCCCTGTCCATGATATAATCATTAACTTTATAATACGCCTTAGATATCAATGTCTTCTTGACAATTGATCTGAATTTTGTATCCGTTTCATTTGTAATATTTTTTGGAATTTTATTATAAAAACGTATGCAATTTCCCAGAAACGACTTTTTGGTTTTAGCCAGTCTGTAAGATGGAACTTTGAGCTTCCTTGTTTATACGTAAATACCTACATACATTGTCGTTCTGTTACAGATTAGCGAAGTTCTACAAGACTTGGGTCTCTCGGGGACTGAGAAGACGCGGTGCGGGAACCTCTCCGGAGGCCAGAGGAAGAGGCTGTCCATAGCTCTGGAGCTCATTGACAACCCTCCGGTAGTTTTTCTGGACGAGCCTACCACGTAAGTACACGTATGGACATGTTCGTTTACTAACTAGAAAGTTAAATCCGTGCTAATCGTCACATATAAACCGATTTCATCCGATTTAGATGATTTTGGTATGCAGATAGCTTGAAACTATTGGGAAGGACAGTTGTTAGTGCATATACCCCGTGGGTTAGCGATATAAACGAATTCTTCAAACGAAGTCGCAGGATATAAAAACTTAACAATATTACTTTTACGTCATTATTTATTTACAACTAAGGGAAATAAGTTTTATATAATAATTAATCGAAATAGTTAAAAGATTAATATGTGTAAGTAAACTAATTGTACGATCAGTAAAGGTGTGAAAAGCCTCCATCCAGTGCATACATAATATGGTCAAACAACACAAAGGATAGTACACAACCAGGAGATGTGATGAGATGATCTCCGAATGTGAAATTAATAGTTATTTGTGTCACGGAGGAGCAAAATGATGTATTTACGGCGAGGGCGGTACGTTGAATCCTGAGCGTAATGAGGGATTTAAGATGAAAATATTTTTGTTCCCGAGTTTCACACCCAGTATGACGAAAATTGAAATAAAACAATTCTAAATATAATCAAAGAGCAGTCAGCATAGAAAATGGCGTGGTTTTACAATTATCAACTTCAAAAAATTGCATTTGCAAAAAACACTTAGAAAAAGCCTTGAGCAGAAAAGTTGCATGATATACACCTACGTACAAAGCGCTGCTTCCCGTGATGCTATGTTTTTTACCCTAGCTAATGGAAATAAGAATTTATCAATTTTATTACATTTATTTTCTATGTTCCAGTTGCAAAACTTGTCTAAAGTGAAACCGAGAAATTTTGTCGTATCTGTTTCAGTAATTGCTATCACTGAAACAGATAGCTTCATTTTTATATTTAATAGCCAAGTCCATGGGCTTGGCTCTATGAGTTTGGAACTGCATAAGATTCGTTTTGTTCACGTTGATCTTTAAATTATTACTCTCCAGCCATTATTTTATTAGTAAATATTTTTAAGCTTATTATAATTTTTTTACTGAAGTAGTTTTCCTAGCAACTAATAGGGGCTTCGCGACCCCCCTAAAGAGGGGGGTCACGACCCACAGGTTGACAAACACTGGTCAAGCTAATTCTTTGTCCGAGGAAGCTGCCAGCTCTTCGGTCCCCTGCTTCCCCTGTATATCATGAAACGCCGCCATATCGGATCTGGCGCTTCGCCGGCCGCTGCCGCGGCACGCTCGCTTCGCTCGCTCGGCTCGAGCATCGTGATCACAATTAATACTAACCACTCCTCGCTTCGCTCGTCGTACCATATTGTTATCTGTTTTATAAATATTTGTTGTTGTACTTTTTTTATATGCAATAAACTATTATTATTATTATTAAAAAAAAAATCTTCTTATAAGAATATCGACGAATGCGTTGCTCTAATTGATCTGCCGTATTGTTTCTCAGGAACATCGTGATATGCCTGGCCAACTTTTAGCCATGTAGAATTGTAGATTGATTTCTGTAACCTATCTGTTTTGTGATATAACTAAATACTAACCTCTAAAATACGGGCAGACGTCCATGGTTTTTTCACATTGTGCACAGAATCCGTTTGATTCACATAAAAAGAACGGAGCTGATGTTCAAAAGCTTCTTTTGCACTTCTATTTTGAATTCAATCACTATTTTCGGTTTAAAGATCATTTTGTTGCGACGCCGACATTTTTCACGCGCTAAACAAACACGGCCGGTCAGCTGGTCACGGCCGCCATTGCATACGCAGCGCCACCAGTGGCCAAAAAAGAAACTATTTTACGATGTGCCCGGTATAGAGCTAGGAATATCGACGAATGCGTTGCTCTAATCGATCTGCCGTATTATTTCTCAGGCACATCGTGATATGCCTGGCCAACGTTTAGGCATATCATGAAATGGCGGCGTTTCACGATATGCCTAGGAATTTCGTGATCTGGCGGATTTTACGATCGGCCGCCGACATCGACATCGCATTTGTATTTCAAACCTTAAGGAAATGGTACGCATCGCATAATACCGAAGTCCCAGAATACGAATATAAAAACGCCGAACGTATATATGATCGAAAGTTTGTTTGACCGAAAGCCTAAAACCCAAAGATTTATAGAGGTCTTTAATTTGATCGAACGTTTTCAAAGCTATTGTTGTGTATAAAAATACCCGTAATGTGAGGTGATTCTATAGGCTCTCTCCTTCACTCGTTCCAAAGCTTCATCCACGCTTCGAGGAAAATCGTTCCAAGAAGAATAATTTTGATTTCCTTTAACTCACGTCCTGTATTCTGGTGTTCCAGTGGTTTGGATAGCGTGACATCTGTCCAGTGCATCGAAATGCTGAAGAACTTAGCTCGCTCTGGACGCACAATTGTCTGCACCGTGCACCAGCCCTCCGCTTCGATCTACGCATTGTTTGATCAGGTGATAAAAAAAAAATAACATACCCTTAACCTAAAATCATTAACGCTTGTTTACGAATATCGCACCATCCATGGTTGTCAATAGGCACCCTGCCCAGTGTCTATGCAGCAAAACCGGAACCCTTATGGGATCACTTTGTTGTCCGTGTATCAAGACACTTCTTCTCAGTAATGCGTGGAGGTAACTATCAAATTGAAATTTATATTAAAATTCATTCTCCTTGTTAACGCAATCTAAAATGTAATAATAATAAAACCATTTTTATTTATTAATTTTGAGCATGGGCGCACGCAGGGGGGGGGGGGTGCAGGGGAGGGCAAAATCTGACTTGCCCCAACCCAAATTAGCCAGAATCTGGGTACGCCCCTGATTTTGTGCTTCCGGTCCCGCCGGCCCATGAGTCTCTCTAGCAAAACCCGCAAAAATGTAGCTGTCTGCCAAATTAGCCATGGACCTTACAGGATATTACGACTTTTTAAAAACTTTTTCTTCCAACTATGCTTTAATTTCATCATAACCGCACTAAATACCCAGCACAAAGCGGGACTTTTCTGCTCTAGAGCAGAAAAAAATATGAAAATCCTTTATTGCATTGTTTTAGTTTTTTTTTAATTGCACCACCGAAGAGGTAACACAAGTACTTTTGCTATAAAATTAGCCTGCATAGTGTAAAAAAAATCAAGTGTTAGGTTGCTCAACCTGACGGTCTTATGAAATTTGACAGATTGTTGCTACCAATCCTACCAAAAACAGTAAGTAGCCGTATATTAAAAAAAAAACTGTGTGTTTGGTTGGCCAACCTGGCGCCCATCCGAAATTTGACAGATCGCGGGTAAAAATATCTGCTACTGGCTACTAACTCTGCCAAAAAAAAGCGAGAAATAAAAAAAAAACAAATTGGCGGGAACCTTGCGAATTTTCCGTGGACATTTTTTGAGAGTGCGAACTTACAAAATTGGAATCATCGAGTGCTAGTGACATTTATTTCCTATTAATTGTTTAGCATGCGTTTTTTTTCGTCTACTATTCCTGTAATAGTTGAAAGAAAAGCAGATTATGCACCTCGCATTAAGTAATTTATATTGCCATCGTGCTTTTTAAAGCCCTCGCCAAATCAGCACTCGGTGCAATAATAAATAACTTTCTGCTTGGTGCAACAATCTACTAATAGTGGTTAGAATTGGAACTAGATTTTCGATGCGATGAATTAATACTTAAGCGTGATACACCTTTCACATAGCAAATGTCAGAGAAGATCTCGGCATAAATATGGTTACCTATGTACACTCGTACTTATAGCATACAATGTGCGTGCCGGGTGATAATGCAGTCTACTTAATCAAGTTGGTACTTATTATAAGTATGTTGGTCCGCTGCGGTTACGTTGTTAATATTGCGGTCACAACAAAAGGACGAAAACATGTTTTTTCCTTGAGTAATTTTCTAAAATGGGTCATAAATAGATTAAAGTTTGCGGTTGTATATCCTGCAGTGAACGAACCATGGTCTATAGTCCAAAAACTAAGTGTTTTTTGTTTTACGCTTCAGGTGTACATTCTGGCTGAAGGCATGTGCGTGTACCACGGTGCGAGTGAGAACACTGTACCCTTCCTCGCCAGCGTTGGTCTTCAGTGCCCCAAGTACCACAATCCGGCCGACTACAGTACGTACTTCGGATCTTTATTACTCTAGAACTAGAAAGACTAGAAGTAGACGTAGCTCTTCCTCAAATACACATAGCAAGCGGTCGTATAGAAAAAAAAACTTAAGAACATTACAAGCGATACACTAGCAACGCGAGGCGCCCGGTTAATAAAAAAGACATATACTTAAGTATTTTTTATTCACCTGCCTCAGTTTTTTTTTAACTGTATGAAAACAAAAAAAAGCGTGTTCGCATTCATAGAAGGAGATGTTACGTCAGTTCTAGAGGGAAACAGAAGCGATGACATAATATCTACTCCTCATAATAATTACCAAATAGTTGTGTGATCGTACTCCTTATGCATCTACCGGTATGACCGTATGAGCAAGTAAGCAATTTGTTTGCTAGGCATTTCCCTGTAATATAAATTTTAAGCAAAATTGGGCATTCATTTAGTTTTTTAGAAGATTATTAAAAAAACATTTATTTTAATAAAGAAAAAAAATTACACAACATTTGTATAATACTCTGAACATGAAATTAGCGTGATACTAATTCTTATTTAATGAAATAAATCTGGATATTTCACGTCTTTAATCTAGTTTAGCTCGACATGTTTCGGGCTAATTCGTAGCCCTTCCTCTTGGAGCAACGCGACTTGGCGGCTGCTGCAGTGCGCGTGTTGCAGACGTGAGTTATCTGGATTTATTTAATTAAACATACAGTCCTCACAGGGTTGTACAGTCAACTACAAAGAGTTCGAAACGGTCAAAGTTACAAAAATATTTATACACGACCTTAACGCTAAGTCAATAAAGGCGTTTCGAACTCTTTGTAGTTGACTGTAACTCAAAGTCAAAGTCAAAGTCAAAGTCAAAATATCTTTATTCAATTTAGGCTACAACAAGCACTTATGAATGTCAAAAAAAATCTACCACCGGTTCGGAAAAACTATTTTAACATGTACTGTGCATATGTAACTAAATACTGCCTGTTAGCTATTTACGTGGAAGTAGGGTCTTACATGATCACGTCATATATGTCCCATAAACGGCCAGACATAGCTATCGTATACGTGTGGTAGCGGTGGAGCAAGGCTACTGGAAAGCAACAATCAATTATTCGGAATATTTATCTTCTCTCCAGTGCTGGAAATAGCCAACGGTGAATACGGCAGCTTCAACGAAATGCTGGCCGCGGAATGCAGTAAAGTGGACTGGACGCGGCCGGTGTTGCCAGCCGTGCCATCAGCCGAGAAGCCCCCCGTGTTCTCCTATGGGAAGAGTACGGTTGCAATCAATGAACCACACGAACTATACAAATTTGGAGTGCTATTTAGGAGATGCTTTATACAGCAGTATAGGGATTGGGTGAGTCACTATCATCTCCGGCTGGGGCACCTGAAACAAGTTGTAATGGTATCCGGGGGGGGGGGGGGGGGCGGTTTTGCTAGTTTTATCCGTATTCAATAAAACCGGTTTTGAATGCGTCATCTTCAGCACATATGTGTCTAGGCATTGCTGGTGCCTACTCTAACCTAACCGACCCTAGGTACCTACCTAATTTCCACGCCAGCTATTATTATCAAAGTTAATACAACACAACCTATCAGAGCCTCAGTGTCATATTGATATTTTTTTTCAAAAACGTCCGCAAAAGTTGACATTATTCTTTACATTATCAGAAGGCGAAGTGAAAATTTATGGTCAGCGAAAAATTAAAAAGTTAGCTCGACAATAATGTCGCATACAAATGACATTATGTTGCCATGGGAATGATGGCACAACTCAAATCAGTTATTTTATTGGAACTCTGGACTTTTTTTATTGGGTCTGAAACAGCTTGTGGTGTTTACGGTGGAAAAATACACCTGCAGTTTTTTTATGAAAAAAAGGCGGGAAAGCATTTTATTGGAATAAAATTAAATGTCATAATATATTTTGAGAAAAGTTTTTCTAATTTTGGTTTTTTCTTCACTATTTTTGAGAAAAGCGTTTTAGTCTCAGCTAGAATAGCAATTGCTGGCTTCGTGCGAGTCCGTTTAATACTAATACTCAGCCAGAAATTGCCTACTTCCATGCCACGACAATAATCTACTATTGTTTGTCCAGACGGTAACCCACCTGAAGGTTCTGGTGCACATCCTGATGGGGATACTGCTGGCGTTGATAGTGGGCCACTGCGGCAGCGACGGCTCCAAGACCCTCACCAACGTTGGCTATCTAATGATTTCGATCGTCTACCTCCTCTACACCTCACTTATGCCTGGTGTACTTAAATGTAAGTCTTCACCCTTATGTAGTTAATGATCTATTGGTTCGCACATTCACACATGCTTCAATAATGCGAACTGCTAAGGAATGGGATTCGCTCGCTGTTTTTTCGGATAAATACAACCTAGGGCTCTTCAAGGCTAGAGTGAATAGGCTGTTACTCGTACTGAACCAGTGAGGTACACCTTTGGCCTCATCTGCACTTTACATCAAGTGAATTTTTGTCGCCTTCCGTGAAGTCTCCAAGCGGTCACAGCGGAAGACCAGCGTTGGCCTCTAAGGCCAACACTATGCTGAACTGAGACCGCTTCGCGATTTCGCAAATACTTAATACTTACTATAATACCTACTTGTTTTTATTTTGTGTTCTCTGTAATTTGCTAAGTGCGAACAAATATTTCTATTCTATAAGTGAGGTAGAGATCAATAACGGTCAGTTTATATAAAAAATAAAAAAATAAGCCATAGTACCTATACTGCATGTTTTATTTACATTCCCCATTCACATACTTAATTAGTTTTCTGGTTATCTATGTTAGCGGCTGAGTCGCTCAAATATATCATAACACGTCTGCCTCTATATTGTCAATGATGTTAGTTTTACGTATATATGATCCACTATTTTTAGCACCTTGACCTGACCACTCGCTAACATTTCACACGAATTTCACATATGAAGACGTGGACGGTGATTTAAGTTTCGCGATCTGTTTAAAAAAAAGAATAATTCTATTATTTAAAGTTATAAAAGCTTCCTTAAAAATTATCCTCTTGTTACTGTAGCACCGCTTGTTTAACGCCTTTCAGCTTTTTTGCGTTTCAGGACCTGATGAGAGTCATCATTATAAAAAATAATAATGGCATGACAAAAAGTAGCGCTAACAAATGGAAGATATAGATGATGAGTGATATTATTTTGTTAAGAAAATACAATTTCTAATTGACTTTGTGTATTTTCAGTTCCCGCTGAAATGTCTATTATCAAGAAGGAAACTTTCAACAACTGGTATAGCCTAAAGACTTATTACATCGCACAGATGGTCACCGGTATCCCCATGCAGGTAATTATATAAATTTCTCACTAACATCATTAAACGATTTGATATCTTCCTGAACTAGAAGCCTCATCAATTTGGTTAGGTAGGTAATTTACCTTAAACGAGCAATTCTTGTGTATATATAAATATTATATATAATCTCGGAAACGGCTCTAACGATTTTGATGAAATTTTGTTTGGTATTTATCAATGTATCTTACTTATAGGAATTTGAATGATCTATTTGAAAATGAGCTCAAGCTTGATTATTCATGGTCTTTGGAGCTTGTCGTCTTCTGAGCTAATCACTGATAGACATATTTGGGAAAGATTGTGACATTTGAAATAAAGCAGAATATTATAGTACATTACTGTAGAGGCCGGGAAGTAGGTTCCGGCCGAGGCTTGTATAGTGCTTTTTTCAAATATGACTTGACCTTGACTTGCGGGCGGTGGTGCTGGCGGCGGACAAGGGCTGGAGAGCGCGCGTTGAAAGAAAAGACGGTCACATTGCCAGCCAGCGGCCGGGAAATTTGTATGAAATCTCTTTGCAGGCCGCTAGAGTGATGTGATGTCAACGTTACGACCACGTTGCTGCGGCCGAGTTACGAATATAGGTTCATATGTCATTAACCCCCTATTGCATCAGTCTCTGTCAAGTTCCTGTTATCTTATGTGACCGATATCTAATGCCTTTTTTGTATATTTTGTTAGATTATAATATCGAAGGTTCTCAACTCAATTTTAACTACCATCTCCTTTGAGATTTTTACTGTTTCCTATAATTTTCCGTGAGTGTTGTAGGTACCGCCCATGCTCCCCTGAAAGCCTTATCGCCCACATTCAGAGTTTATGGCGAGTAAACGGAGACAACCTTACAGGAAATCAGCCGCTACTCTTGTGGTTTGTGGCTACTCGAGCGTTTTAACGGCTTCACTTTCGTGGTCACATTTTTTACGAATCCCTGTTGTTTTTCCATCAGGCGTTCGTAGTTATTTATCAGAACCTTCTGCTATTTTAACAAAAAGTGTTCACTGAAGTGATTCGGAAAAGGCTTTATTAATGACCTATCTCAGGAACAGATGGCTATGTTAGTAGTGAGTGGAAGTCGCGAAAGCTTAACCCGTTTTCTGTTGTCCATTAGATCTGGTTTTCGTTCGTGTTCTCCGCGCCGTCCTACTTCCTGACAGAGCAGCCGCAGGAGATGGCGCGGTTTATGATGTACGTGCTGGTGCTGGCGCACGTTACATTACTCGCTGACGCCGTCGGCAACGTCATCGGCACCTGCGTCAATCCTATCGTAAGTACCTTTTTTTTATTCGACTGGATGGCAAACAGTGGAAGCACTGCTGCTTCACGGCAGGATTAGCGAGCAAGATGGTGGTAGCAATCCGGGCGGACCTTGCACAAGGTCCTACCACCTACTAACCCACCTAGTGAGAGTGGGAGGTCTGCCAACGCTGAGTCTTCTAGTTCGTAGTCGTCACGCGAAAGCCTTTCATTCCCCACGGGCTTCTCTATTTTAAGCGATGTGGCTTATGCTACTGCTACCGTTATTATCAATGAAGAAGTGAAATATATGAAGTTATGCCTATTATGTAGACGCTTTCATACTTATTACCACGCTCGAATGTTTATTTTCACCTAGAATTATGTAAAGAAGTCCATAGTTTCTCTGTGGATAGCCGCGATTATGCACTGAACGCAGAAATACAAAAGTTTTCAATCCTTATTCCATTGGACCGACTTGCAGCTGACGTCTACCATGGTTTGATCTTAGATTTAGTACCCAGAGTATTATTGGTTTTAGTGAGATAGCCATTTCGTCGTTTCGATGACGCTTAAATCCTCATTCCGTTCAATTAAATAACATGGCGGATTAACTAAACACTGTACCAGTAACATTACATTGCGGGGCAGTGAGTATTACGAAATACAGTGGACAACCAAATTCCGCAGTGTAACGCTGTCGATGCTATTTAATTCGCACCGTGCAATTGTATACACGGTTTTAACGTTGAAAGGTTTGATGTAAAATCTAAAATATATGTGTCGTATCTATTGATAACACGCAGATCCTGTACCTCTATGGAAATTTTTAAATTGATTAATAATCATGGTGCGTAGTAATTATAAATAAACGATTTATATCTAAGATACCTGCAGTGATTAGTAAAGTAATTCATCGTTATCGTGTTAGATTTGAATACAGATTATATTAAACGTTCATTGACAGAGATAAATGAAGTAGATCAGGATAATGACGAATAAGTACTTAGATAATGAGAATTAGAGTAAGTATTTACGCGTCAAGTCACGTCTGTACGCTTGACGAATAAGTCGAATCATCAGTCACAAAGACTTTTGAAGCTTTGTTTTCCGTATTTTTTGCTAGAAGAGAGCCTTTATTAGGGACGTACTATAGCGATGTATTGACGATATGGTTTTTGCAACTTATCTACTCTCGAGTATTTCACCAATATTTTAAAGGAAGAGCATAAGTATTTTTGAAAAACACAAAATTTCTTCAAAGTTCATGTTTATACTTCATTTTTTTTAGCATTACAAAAAGGGTAAACAATCTTGACGAGTCTTTTTATTGAAAAATGTTTTCAAATAAACAATAGCTATTAATTATGATACTTACCAAAACAATGTATTGATCATAATGTCCTTTCTGTTTGTTTTTTATTTGCTGTGGCTTATTTTTCAAAAGTGTTTTTCAATAAAAACACACGTCAAGATCGCTTACCTTCTTTCTAATGCTAAAAAAAATGAAGTATAGGTAATTTAGCCCTCACTTATTGAGAGTTTTCACAGAGGCGAAGTATCGCTAGATGGCGTTAGTATCGTGAGGTCCGTTTGACGTTTGCTTGCGATTGGCTCATTTAGTTATATAACCAATCGCGAGGGAACACATTGGGTACGGGTGCGCGATAATTTTCGTCTAGTGGGGCATTTCTATTTAAAGTTGTACCCTGACTTTATCTCTCCGATTTTAACAAAATTTGGGAGGTAGACTCGGTCCACGATTCCGAGCTGTAAAAAAGTCTTCAGATGTGTCCCCAAAATATTGTATGGTTGTGTCCGTTCCGTTACGATTTTTTCATAATAATTTTCGTAACAGAACGGACACAGCCATATAATATTTTGGGGACACATCTGGAGACTCTGTTTTTTAAGCTCGGAACCATGGACTGAGTCTACCTCCCAAATTTTGTTGAAATCGGAGAGATAAACTCAGGGTACAACACGTGCTTCATATTAGTTGTATTTTCGTGATAATTAATAATTTTATCTACACCCATATACTGAATCCTCCATTATGCGTTCATAAACCATAGATAATGACCAGCATTACGAAATTGCATTCAATTATGAACACGGCAGGAGCTCGTGGGGCAGACATAGTTCTGGTTGCAATGCAGGTCATTCTCAATGGTTCTTGAACGCATGATAGAGGATTTAATATATGGATGTAGATATGCTGTATTGTATGTAACTCTTGTTTTAACAAATAAATATTTTTATCTTTATCTTTATAGCATTTATGCAACTGTACGTAATTAGGACTTAAAACACTCGTGTGATCCTTTTATGAAACTCGGCTACGCCTCGTTTCATAAAACCACAATCATGTTTAACAGTTGCATAAACTACTATACCAAAACATCTGTAAGTTATATTATAAACTGAGGTGCAATATTTAATTTTAAGTCGTAAGCAAGCATTCGCGAATAGAGCCAAGGTCTTTCGTCTGACTAACCAATGCCCGTTAATATTTTATTAGGGCACATTCTGTTTTTTTTTGGCAAATCAACTGTCAATGACTTCCTACAACATTGGTAATTCCGAGCATGCTTAAAGATATTAAACGACCAATTCTTGCATAACGTATTTATTTATTTCGGGGATCTCGGAAACGCCTTGAATGATTTCGATTAAATTTGCCATGCGGGGCTCTTTAGGGGCGAACAGTCTATCTAGTTTGGTCTCTATCTCTGGAAAAACGCGTGTTTACAAGTGTTAGCCGCAAAAAATGTCCGAGACAAGTTCTGGTTTTACGAGTATGCGGATATCCATTAAAATTGGCCCGTTTTAATTGGACTGGTGTAAATTTATTTTATTTTATTACAAGTAGGTAATAAAAGAGTGTAAAAATAGCGACGCAGGAGCTCTGTTCTGAAAATTGAGTGATAGTAAATATAATTTGACGCACTAATAAGTATGTAGGTATACTCTATTAATGCAAGGGCTCGATACGGACTGAAAAAATCCTTCTTAAGAGTACTTTTCTCGTGGAGTACTTTTCAAATGATTTGGAATAGCAATGCAAAAACTTTTTTTTTTAATTAGGCAATTGCAAACTCGTCTCTAACGCGACTTAAATTTTCTCAATTAACTATTTTCTGAACTAAGTATGTGGCGTGCAATAGGATTGTTTATTATTATATTATTGTATACCGGGTGGGCCCTGTAACAGGTGCAAAAAAATAAAACACAGGTTCTGCTACTCAAATGGAACTACTTTAGTTATGCAACTTTCAAAAATTAAGTAATTTTATCATTATGTTTATTACAAACAAATTAATTGGTATTTTCAATGTACGGCATCCAATAGTCTAAATGACACGTAACAAAATGACGGATTTCGCAATACATTGCTTGTCCTATTAAACTTTAAACTATAATAAAAATCATAATACGAGTTATTTTCAAAAGTTGTAGAACTAAATTAGCTCAAGATGAAGAGTGGAAGCTGTGGTTTAATTTTTTGCTCATGTTACAGGGCCAACCTTGTATATTGTGTGTTATTTATTAAATCTTATGCTAAAATAAATAAATAAAACGGCCAAGTGCGAGTCGGACTCGCGCACGAAGGGTTCCGTACAATATATACAACATTCATTAGGCACTAGCAAAAAAATCACGTTTGTTGTATGGGAGCCCCCCTTAAATATTTATTTTATTTTGTTTTTAGTATTTGTTGTTATATCGGCCACAGTTATACATAATCTGTGAAAATTTCAACTGTCTAACTATCACGGTTCATGTCTGGTGACAGACGGACGGACGGACGGACAGCGAAGTTTTAGTAATAGGGTTTCTGTTTTAAGCTTTGAGTACGGAACCCAAAAACACAAAAAATCACTAAGCATTACAAGAATTTATTCCGCTCAACACTGCCTATGTGAGAGGTTGAGAGGTCTATGTCCTGCACTAGACTAATATAGAGTGGTTGTATTGATTTGTAGTTTTATACCAAAGGATCCCTTAATAGACTCTCTTCTTTTCAGAACGGAACGTTCCTGGGCGCCATTTCCACGTGCGCAATGCTCGTGTTTGGCGGGTACCTGGTGCTTCTTTCGCACATGGCCCGCGTTATGCAGATTGTGTCTTACGGCTCCTTCATCCGCTACGCCTTCGAGGCTCTGATGCTGTGCGTGTACTCCTACAATCGCCCGCCGCTCGACTGCCCAGATGATAAGCTTTACTGTCATATGAGGTGAGTTAGAGCTGACATTGATGGTTCTCGATTTAATGAGTAGGTAGGTAAAGTTTAGGGAATTCTCAGTAAAATACAGCCGAGGATAAATGGAAATATTTACAAACAGAATGACATTAAGATGTATAGATTTCTGATGTCTTGGTAACAATATACATATATTTATGACGTTGACTGTACCTGTAACAGTAGTGAAGATTTTCGTTAGACTGCTCGGAGAGTAAGAGAAATGTTTATCCGGAGTTATTCGTGAGCCATCATGGAAACATTTCACAGTAAACGTCATAGTGACATCGCATTAATTAACAATGAAAATCGTAATGACTTTTCCTTTGAAAAGGTTCCATGGTGGCTCATTAATTAAAGGACCTGACCGTACCTATACTTGAAACGTTTAGGTAATTAACTAAATGTAAACAAACTTCAGCTGCCAGATTTTGTACATTCAAGGATTTTAAACATTTTACTTACCTATCATTGCAATACAAACTAGACTAGTGTATTTCAATACAGAAATGTAAATGTTTAGATAGTTTAATGGGGGAAATTCAATATTTAAAACACCAATTGACGTTGTTTTGTTTACATTTAGTTAAATACCTATCCAAACCAAGTATAGGATTTGTGTGTGATCACGATCACAAACACGATGTGCTCAGAAAATGTATCTTTTTCCATCTCTATCATTTTGATTCCGTTCCTTTCAATTATTGTTTTTTTACAGGCATCCCAAGGAAGTAATAAAGCAGTTCAGTTTCAAAATGGATAACTACTGGTTCGACATCGGCGTGCTGTTCGGTTCGATAGTGTGCGTACGCCTGCTTGCTTTCTTCACGCTGCGCCGGAGCGTCAAGAGCTCAGTCTGCTTATAGTTAGGGTAGAAAATGGACAAAATTTACTTTGCTGCATTTTGGTATGATTATTCTTGAATACAAATGTCAAATAAAGAAATTTTGTTAGTACTAAGTAGGTATATCATACGGTTATCTGTAATTCGTTTTGTCTCTTTCTAACGCGATCTAGACGGTTGTAAACCAGCGTCCAAACAGTATAACCAAATTATATCACGACCTTCAACAGGCTCGCTACTGATTCGCTACAGTGTTGACGCGTGGTTGTAGGTAAACCGTGTTGGCACAGTATATATATACTTAAGCTAAAGCAGTATGGAAGCTAGGCACATTTTTTGAGATAAATACCTACGCTCCAATGGAGCGTTAGCGTTGTCCACTTATTTTTTGCAAAATTGAAAAAAAAAACTGTTTAGTTCGTGCTGTATCTCAGCTTAGTAGGCCTTTTAGTAATAAAGCTTGTAAAAGCTTTTATTTAACTTGCAATTGTATGCATATTTGTATATTCGGGTCAAATCTTGCATGTTAAATTTGACTCACCTACCTCCCTACCTATCACCAAAACAACCAGACGTTTTATTTAAAAGAAAAATGATTTTATTTAGTAATAGTAAATCATTCTTACCTTTCAACATCAGTGGGGTGACTGTGATGTTGGGGTGGGACGCTGGTAGTAAACCGTCCTACGTAATTCGAAGTTCGTATCGAACCGTCCCTCTCACTCTTGTATTAAATAACATAAGCGTCATCGGGACGGTAAGATACGAAGTAAGACCTGGAACGCGCTTAAGTACTTACCTAATCTTAAAAGAAAGCCCACAGAGTGGTTATGGACAAAACATATTGCGTGATATTTGCGTAAAGTGTCGATTGATGCCAACAACTACCATAAGTGAAAAGACTTTTATTATTGCCTTGTATACTTCCAAACTTATGTGTACTGTGGCGGACTGATGGTTGTGCCTTATTGGATAAATTAAATACGGTCCATATGATTTCAAATAACATTCGGGTTTTTCACTGACTGAATTTAAGATACATATTGACGCAATTGGCTCTCTATGATTCCAAATCCAACTGGCTTAGTATAAGTGCTCGTCACTGACCCAATATTTGGCATCTTTAATCTTATGTCATTAGCAATATAGATGACAGTAGGGTGTCGTCTATTGGGCATTAGCGTGTCGAGCACTCGGACGTTTGCTTTATTTCATATTTTTTTGAGTTTTAGACTATTTTTATACCTGATTTATTGAAACGGACGTTGCTTTGCGGATGTCCTTTTATAAGGTTTGTAGGGATATACTATTGGATAAAATTTGAACACAATATAAAAATATTATTTTCTTTATAAGTAGGTAGGCAGATTTAAGTTGTGTGCGATGTAATTTATATACAGATATTTGATTTAGTTAATTATTCGTAAGTTTAGCAGGTTATTTTGATGGGACTGTGATCATAATAATTTATTTAAGTAAAAAAAAAATACAATGTTTCGTGGACCAATTCTTTAGCTTTTTATAACTTTTTTCATATACAGGGTGGCACCAAACGATGTGATGCTACTTAATTAAACTATTGTGGAATTTAAACATAAGTCTTAATCAAGTTGTAATTTTGGCCATTTGTTCAGAAAACGATGAATTAGAAATGCGGCAAAATATGTATATGCCTTTGTCGTCAACAAACCACCTGTTTCTTTAGCACAGTGTTTTTCAACCTGTGGGTCGCGACCCCCTCTTTAGGGGGGGGGGGGGTCGCGAGGCCCCTAGGTGCTGGGAAAAATACTTCCATAAAAAAATAGAAAAATATTTTTTCATACTAAAGGGGTCGTGTCAAGAAAAAGGTAGAAAAACAATGCTTTAGCACACGAACGCATTAAAGTATACAAGGTGTTCATTAAATAACTGAAGACCATAGATACCCCCAAGACCCCTTTTTTTTACTTCATTCTATCTTTTTCCATTTATTGACATATTCGTGTAACATGTACTTGTCATTTTTAATAGAAAAAAAAACAAACTAACAGAGAAACGGCCAGTATTAAATTATCTAAATTTCTTGCAACCAAAATTATTTTCTTACTTACTAGCATTACTTACTAGCAAACTCGCTAAATTTAATTGGCGTATGCTGCATTCGAAACTTTTAGACTAGGCACAGTGAAAAAAGGCATTTAAAAAAATAGAACCTGCTTTAAAATAAAGTTCAAGTAATATATTCTGTTCTAGTATACTACTCTGAACAAACCGCATTCAGGTTTCCACTTATTTAAAAGCTAAAGCTTTTGTATATAAATATGCTTAACTCATCCCCATAAAGTAATAGCTTCGGTTCATCCAACCTGAAAAACTTAATCTAATGATATCGCGAAATCAAGAAAGTTTCTTAAATATTTAGTAGCTTCGAGCAGAGCTCTAAAAAATTTTATTATAATTTGAATTTTCTGAATTTGTAACAGTGACTTAGATGTTGAGGGTAAATGAAAATATTCAGAACTAACACGTTTTATTTAATATTGTGAATTTCTTTTGTATTATTTATTTATGTGTAAATAGATTATAATTAAATGTTTTTTTTAAAAAAATGTGCGGGCTACTTAATGATGATTTTTAAAATATGTAATAATAATAATGAACGTAAATAAATCGCTATAACATTTGATTGGTTCCGATTTTTTTTAACAACTGTCGCCCCTTGTTTCATGTCTCGCTGTGGTTTCTCGTTATTTTGTCTGACCAGCGTTATGATAACGTCACTGGTAACCGATATCTGTTAAAAAAACCGAAGAAGTGCGAGTTGGACTCATTCACAGAGAGTTCCGTACAGTAGGTATCTATGGATTTCAAGTGTTAACGGAACCAATCTCCTGTAAGCAAAATGTATGCAGTGTGGAGTTATGTTACATTGGTTTACAGACATAGACTAGTAGACTTAAAAAATAACTTCTAAGTCTAAGTAAGCTTTAAGCTTTATCATCACACTTGCTCGTAAACAGTGTCGTAACATGCAGGCTACCTTGGTTGCAATCCCCCAAATGAAACCCTTGACCTTAATGTGCTTGTCATGAAACCCATGGTCGGTAAATGAGTCATTGCCCGTACTGATTTCCAACCAAGAGCGCAATCAGCGGTATCGGCAATTATTGAAAAAATATTAGTTTATCTTTTACAAATATACAATTTTACTCGCAAATGTGATAAAAACCATTGTATGTCACACGGGTGGTACTAGAATTACGAACATCGGCTCATTAAAGCCCTCAGTCTTCGACTTCGGGCTTCCGCCCTTAAGACACAATGTACTATAAAACTACCTTTATAGTACTAAATTTCGAATTTGTAGAAACACTCTTCTGATCAAAGCAGAAGACTCGCACAGACAGACATAAGGCGGTAACTACATATTAGAAGTCCAATATGCTAAAAAAAAATAGTAAGGAAGTATAAGAAACTAAGTTTAAAAATATTGTACGCCTCTCTGAGGCAGGACATGACGAACTGTAAACTAAACATTATTAAGATGTGTATTACTCATGACCATGCAATAAACATATTTGAATTAGAATTTAAGTTAATAAAAAACAGGTTCTGTCGTTAGTAAAAATATTTATTTATGCAAAATATGTTTTTTATTGCTTCCCTTCAACTTTTTTCGGTTGCGATTCGTCTTTACTTTCTGTCGGTTTAGTTTCAAACACTTCTTTTTGACTGGCAATCTTTGCTGGTGGTTTTTGAAGAGCGACAGCTGTAAAAAATAAATTAAATGCTTTTTTCAACAACTGGTAACTCAGGAGACGCCCAAAGTATGGGCAAAATAGTTGATAGGTCCATTTTTGCTATGAACACCTTGCATAAATGTTAACTAGTAAGAAAAATTCGCGACCATGACCATGTGGTTTTGCCGCTGCATGAAGAATCTTGTACAATATTTTATAATCGCCATCATCATCTCGGCCTATATAAGTACAGTCACCAGCATTAATATCTGCCACAGCGGAGCGTGCAAAAATATCTGAGACGTCCTTCCGGCCCTAGAAATAGAGTCGTATCAGATATTTATGCACGCTTGTTCTGTCAGATATTGGTGCTGGTGACTGTACGTCCCACTGCAAGCCACAGGCCTCTCAGGCTTCTTCCAGCGTGGGCAGCAGTTCCAGTATGGATTGCGAACTTTACACACACCATTGAATTTATTTGCAGATGTGTGCAGGTTTCCTTAACGACACTTTGCTTATTTATAAAGCCCATAGTAAATTTCAGACCTATTTCCGCACATAAATGCCGAAAAATTCAGAGGTGTGAGCTCGGGCTCAAACCCGTTGCCTTCTGATTGAGAAGCCATAGGTCAAACCAAGGCTATCAAGGGTTTTTAAAAAAATAACTTGTCATGCTCTTTAAATGTTACTTTAGTCTCTGCATATAGGGATTAAAGTATTTTTTTTTACGTTAAAACCCTAAACAGCCCACACGGTGTTTATGAATGGAAGATTTTTAGAGCTTGAAACAACCTCAAAATGCCACCTGTGCAAAAATGAAAAATAAAATAAAAAAAATAGTTTCTTGAAACACAGTTAATGATTACGAATATGAATCTATATCACATTATCCGAGCTTACGTTTTAAAAAGTAATATTGTAATTTAGAACAGAATATTGCTTTTTTCCTCGCATTCAAAGTGAAAAGTAGAGTGTTTAACGCGAGACTAAACAACTATAATGCCACTCGAACTATAGCCACCCTCGCTCCGCTCGGGTGGCTAAACATCTCGTGTCATTATGGCTTGTTTTCGTCCTTTGTTGAATAATCTACTATAATATTTTATAATAAAAATAAAAACAATTCCGTAATTCGGATGTCATGACTCATGAGTTCTGTTTGCAGCTGCATTTTTTTTTCAAGCACGAATTATGTCTACTATGTAGGTACTTTAAGATAATCGAAGATGAGTCCTGGGGCCTTATTGTCTAACACACTCGGACTCACAATCGTTTTCACCACTTCTTTCCGTCACACGGTGTAGGACGAGGGTAGAAAGTGATGATCAGGGGTCGGACAAAAAGTGCCGATGACGTCAAACCACTTATAGGGTGACTTCAAACAGTATTTTTGATTTTCATAAACAATTATCACTTATCATTTATCAACCTCTTTATTAATTTAAATTTATTTTATTCACTGAATTCCATTGATTTATTTACGATTATTTTGTTACTTCATTAATGCCACTTTGTCACACGGAAGTTTAAATAAAAACATCATCTTGTGTGCAAGATTACGTCATTTTTACGTCATCAGCACTTTTTGTCCGACCCCTGGTGATGATAAATGCGATCGTTTGCGCCCGAGGGACAGACGATATGGCTCCTGGACATTCTTTGTTTGCGTACCTGCCACGAGCATCCTGAGAAGCGTGGAGAGTGGCCCATCGATGAGCACGCAGGCCGCAATGGACACGATTACCGCGTAAGCGACATCGCTTGCGAACAGCAGGAACTGGCGAACAGCGACATAAATTAAATGTGAAAGACCACCATGACAAATGAGGGCTATCGTTTTTTGTCTCACTAGATGGCGCACTGTTGCGTGAGGTTTTTAAGTATGACTTTCAAAGTCTGTTATTACGGGCGTGAAAACAAAGTTTAGATTAAAATCATATTTAATACAACTTAAAACCGTACAATAGAAATAACGAGCATGCCACAGTGTTGCATAGTCCCCGTTTTGTTCGGAAAAAAGGGAGGACAAAGGTTGCTGAAAGACAAAACTGTCGAAAACACAGACATTCATTGCCCCGGAACGCATATTTGCCATAATTAATTTCAGATATTGCAAAATATTCTCAAAATTATTCTAATTATAAATAAACCCGCGTAGCTCACCCAAAAACTATGAAATTTGACATTTCGGAGACCTCACGCTACACTAGCGCCTCTAGTGGCGAATTCATACGCGATAGCCCTCATTGGTAAAATCAGACCACTGCTTTGACTTTACTCTGCTCAAATCAGTAGCGGCAAGCTGGCCAGAGGCCGTATTCCCTAACGTTTCTGATGCTCGCGATCGCAATCAAATGACAGTTTTTGTATGCGAAATCTGTCATTTGATTGCGATAGTGAGCCTCAGAAACGTTAGGCAATACGGCCTCTGATTTGTCTCTAATTCAATCTTAGCCTATCTATGGCGACCAGACAGAATGAGAGGGCTTGGACCGTAGTTCCTACAATGGCTGTGCGGATTGGGAAGTTCACCCGCACCGTTGAATTAGGGTAAGTCCGGGGTAGATAGCTATAATTTTTATTAAAACCAATAAAAAAAAGAATTTATGCGCTACAATAGAAATCGATTTAATTAATTACACTAAATAATTAACTTTCGAATGCCAAGCCAGTAAGTCACAATTTCTATTAAAATTGTTACGAAATTTTCTCCCGAAGATGGCCATATCGCAATTTTAGGTTTAGCGTAGTTTTTGGTCTCTATTTTAGTAATTTTTTTTATAAGGAACACGTGTCGCTTAACCCAGTATAATTTTCATGTGTCCAAATCTGGCATTCTTTGCATTGAAGCCAGTCTTCGACGAGAACTGCTGTTTCTTATTTTTGACTGGTAACATAATTAATGGTACATTGTCAGTACTACCTGATACTTTTCAGAAAACTTATATACAATCAATTACATACTGAATTAAATTGGCCATCTCTCCTTTTTCCGCGGGAGAGATGGCCATACGTAGAATAAAAAAAGTTAAAGCACGACATGCATTATTTGGTTAGAACGAAATACTACTCTTATACTTTGCAACAAATACTAAAACCATCATTACTTTAAGAAGCTAGCATCATGACCACGTAAAAAAAGATTTGTACCAGACAAAACAAAACAACAGGATTTTATCTAATTTTCGATTTTATTTCCCCAAAATGTTGGCTATACCGTAGCTCCCATCCATGATAGAAACTGAATGAAACGGTAACTGGTGGCGTAAAGTCGACGCTTCTATGAATTATTTCGATTGGCCATCTCTTCCTTATGGCCATCTACCCCGGAATTACACTACTTCGCAGGTTTTGCAGGTTTCCTCATGATGTTTTCCTTCACCGTAAAGCTCGTAGTAAATTTCAAATGTAATTTCGAAAAAATCAGAGGCAATTCCCTGCTTAAGATGCCATAGGTAAAACCATGAAGGCCACCACGTCTATCACAGCCACGTGTTAAGTATTTTTAGGGTTCCGGAGCCAAAATGGCAAAAACGGAACTCTCATAGTTTCGTCAAGTCCGTCTGTCTGTCTGTCTGTCCGTCCGTATGTCACATGCATTTTACTCGAAAACTACAAGATGTATATTAATGAAATTTGGAATACAGATGTCTTGTCTTTTTCCGCTATTTAGTTTTGTAGTTAAATTACAAAAATAAACATTTATAGGGGGGGGGGGGCACTCCGTACAAGTAGGTACTTAACAGAAATTGAAAAAAAATTTTTTTTAACTCGCATCAACGTGTGGCACATAGTTCGTCAGCTCTTTTGAAAAGATAGTAAGGTTTCTCAAAAACTTTTTTAATCAAGTGAAGATTTCCAGAAATAATCGCTCCCAAAATAGCAAATATTGTGTCTCCCCCTATCTTGTCCAAAAATATGAAAAAAAATATGGAAAGGTAACGTTAATAAATACTTTCAACGAAAATTGGTTTCAACATGATCGGATATACCGTTTTTGAGTTATTGCCGAAAAACTGCGCTGAGAAGTAAGCAAAAGGTCGTAGTGCCGTGAAGATACGTTCATTTTCTGGTAATACATTTTAAGACTGTAGTGTTTTAATTATGTTATAACGCACATAATATTACTTGATTTTTTTCGTAATGGCACATGGCACGGAACCCTATCTTGGGCGTGTTCGACACGCTCTTGGCCGGTTTTTTTTAATGAATGCAGATTTATCACGCTTCAAGCAGATGCCATATTTTGTCGAGAGTGTGACACTTTGATACAGTTTGAATATTGTAGTGTTAACATGCCTATAAAATATTATGTAGGTAAGTATGCTATAAATATGCATATGGGCACTGTGCAACTTGACTGGGTACTCACCATGTTTTCAAAAGTGAAATATATCGGCATTATATTGGCTCCTCTGGTGATGAACTGCATCGGATAGTGGAAGATGTACAGAGCGTACGAGATTCTGCCCACAAACTTCCATAGTTTCAGAGAGAGAAACCAATTAATTGGGCCTGAAAGGACACAGACACTTCGGTAGACTGCTTTTATTATAGTTATTAATAAACTTAATTTATATTGCTATTACCTACTCAAATGCTTCTTGAAATTAACTACAAAAGTTACGTTCAATTTTATTTGTTGGAAAAAGTTAGTTTGTGATTGAATATATACCCAAGTTCAACAGTATGGACCCATTAGTAAGATTTTGATTGGGTCTCGACTGTTAAACTTTAAGTTACTTAACAGAGTTTTACACCACCATACTTGTTTTTTTAATCCCCGACGCAAAAAGAGGGGTGTTATAAGTTTGACCGCTATGTGTGTCTGTGTATCTGCGTGTCTGTGTGTGTGTCTGTCTGTCTGTCTGTGGCACCGTAGCTCTTAAACAGGTGGACCGTTTTGAATGTGTTTTTTTTAATTGAAAGCAGATTTTCTAGCGATGGTTCTTAGACATGTTTTATCAAAATGGGTTAGCAGTTTTTGAGATATTGAACTTTGAAGTGACAAAGTCGGGGGTTTTCCAACTTTTTTTTGGTTAGGTTATCTTTTTAGTTTCTTTTAAGACTGTCGAACTTTTTGATATGACAGTTTTGTTCCCACCTCCATATCCGTTGACACAGGCGTAGACGAGCCAGCAAAGCGACAGTGCCCAGGCAGCTCGCATGAGGGCTGTGTTAAAGTTGATCCAGAGCTGGCTGTCCCAGCTGGCATGCTCTTGATACATGCAGTATGCCGACATCATCAGTGCTAATAGATAGCCAAGTATTACCGTCCACTGCAATGGAATAGAGCAATTTATATTGAGACTAGCCGTCACCCTTCCGCGTACCTACCAGATTCCCAGATCCCGCAGGAACTATGAAATTTTCCGGGATAAACACTATCCTATGTCCTTCCCCGGTACTCAAACTGTCTGTATACCGAATTCCATCTAGATCGGTTCAGCGGTTTAGACGTGATGAAGTGAAGAAACAAACAATCAGACTTACAAACTTTCGCATTTATAATATTACTAGCTGTTGCCCGCGGCTTCGGCCCCGTATAATTTTTATTTTCTTTCACAAAAACCTTGTCATGACAATAACGAATACAAAGAAAAGAATTATCCAATTTGGTGCCGTCGTTCGAAAGTTGCGCTCACATACATTTCGGTGATTCATTTTTATTTAATATATAGAGAGATATATACATTACATTTCAATCGCTTAGTAAAAAAAAAACCGCGTTTGGCTGCCACAATCGGATGTTTATCTTATGCACGTGTCGGTTCATTCCGAAAATAACCACGCGATAACAAAAAAAACCGGCCAAGAGCGTATCGGACACGCCCAAAATATGGTTCCGTAGCCATTACGGAAAAATTAAGTAACATTTTTCTAAGGATTTCGTATTTTATACAACATTTTCCAAGTTTAGGTATACCTTAGGATGCTATTTACTCTTAAACTACTAATAATTCTCAAACAAACTTAGCCGTAACAGTTTTCCTAGAAAGTTTGATATACTTACTACCATTCTGTTTTTTTTCAAATTTTTCCACCCACCGGTTTAGATTTAGATTTTAGGGGGGGGGGGACGCTCGATTTTAATGAAAATTTGCACTAATGTTGAATATTTCGCAAACAAATCACTGAATCGAAAAATCGTCTTTGCAAACCCTTAATGGTTTTAAAAGACCTATCCAACGATACCCCACACCATAGGGTTGAATGAGAAAAAAAACTCACCCTCACTTTACGTCTATGGGAGGTACCTACCCTAAAAAATTTTTTGATTTTTTTCTTGTATCATACATATCTTGTATCAAATATAATGACCCGGATAACTCACGTCTTAAATCGAGTTTAGCTCGACATGTTTCGGGCTAATCCGTAGCCCTTCGTCTTCGGATATCTTGTATTACATATATATCCGTGCAAAATTACAACTTTCTAGTATTGATAGTAAATGAGCAAAGCTGCGGACGGACAGACAGACAGACATGTTGAAATTATAAGGGTTCCGTTTTTGCCATTTTGGCTCCGGAACCCTAGCAAATTATAATTCACTAGCTTTTACCCGCGACTTCGTGCGCGTAGACAACATAAGTAATACAAATATTGTTTTTTACTGGAAGTTCAATTGACTAATTTCTATCCCGCGGGAATTTTTCATTTTCCCGGAAAAAAGTATCCTATGTCAATCAGGAATACTGTAGCTTACTTTTGGTGAAAGAACTTTTAAAATCAGACCTGAAGTTAAATTCACTTATTTCTATCTCGCGGGAATTTTGCATTTTCCCGAAGAAGAGTAGTCTATACTAATGAGGAATTGTGTAGCTTTCTATTGGTGAAACAATTTTTAAAATCCCATGGGAATTTTGTATTTTCCCTAGGAAAAATTAGCCTTTGGTTGACGACCAGATGGCCACTAGGCCCGGGACCTCAAGCTTCGTAGTCAGGTTCTCTAACCTAGTGGTCCCGGGTTCGATTCCCGTGTTGGGACAGATATTTGTATGAAAAATACGAATGTTTGTTCTCGGGTCTTGGGTGTTTAATATGTATTTAAGTATGTATCTATCTATATAATTATATTTATCTGTTGCTTAGTACCCATAACACAAGCTTTGCTAAGCTTACTTTGGGACTAAGTTAATTGGTGTGAATTGTCCCGTGATATTTATTTATTTATTTATAGTCATATCACATAATATGTAAGAATTTTTGAAATCAGCTCCGAAATTGAATTTGTTTATTTCTATCCCGAGGGAATTTTGCATTATCCCGGATAAAAAGTAGCGTATGTCAATCAAGGATAGTGTAGCTTACTAACGGTGAAAGATTTTTTAAAATCAGCTCAATATTTTCAAAGATTCGACTACAAACAAAGAAACGAAAAAAGTTTAGATATTTCCCTATCCCGTGGGAATTTCGAAAAATCCTTCCTTAGTGCACGTCTTTAACACTCGAGGTACATGTATGCCAAATTTCAAGTCTAGCGCACCGGCGCTACTACTGAGTTTAGGCTGTGCGTTGTCTGTCAGTGAGTCAGTCAGTCACGGTACTATTTTATAGGTAGGTATAGACTGGGAAGCGGAATGGAATACTGAATTCAACGACCACTGTGAAAAAACCCGACTTTGAAAAATTTGTACATGACACTCGGTAGAACCCTGTTCCATTCAACATTTGCCGCACTTATCAAATAAAAACCTGATAAAGGCAGCAGAGGCTCCCTGCGACAGGGTTCTAACGTGTGTCACATACGAACTTGTCAAGGTACTTATAAGATGTTATAAGTGCCAATTTTACTTATTCCCTCCCATTTGGCATTTTGTACATGCACGGCAAAATTTTAATTTCACCGATTTTTTTTTGGATTGTTATTACATTAATTACGAAAGTTGACACAAAGTGATGATGCTTTCTTTTGGTTGCGTGTTTAATCGTAGCGCATCGATACCTACCACAACATCTGATTTTAATAATTTTATCTACATATATTATCTGTATCTGTTAGTAATTTGCCCACCTATTACTAATCCGATAATGTTGCAATGTTATTCAAGATTTATATGGAACTGGATAAGAAAATCTTGTTCCGGCTGGATCAGTATTCAATGGTAGGTATACCTACATATTGTTATAATCAGTATTTTCTAGTTACGAGTACTTATTGAATCAATCTAAACATCAACTTACCCTAGATACTTCGACCTGTTTTCCTCTTGAGATGTGTAGCATGTACCCGAATATCATGCCAATTATGAAAGCTGGTGATCTCGTCATTGTGTTATGGTAGAAGTAAACCGAATATTCTGTACTGAAATAAACGTCCATTATCGTTATATTAATAGCATAATAAAGAAAGGACTAGTAAGACTGCAATAAGTTGTCTTGTCACTCTGTTTATTTTATTTCATTACATTTGCCCACATTTTAGAAAAGTTGTTTAGCAGGATCAAAGAAACAGATTGACCTACCAAACCAATGAAAGCAATTTTTTGCTGGCTGCAGAGGCCGTATGTCTACCGTTTCTGACGCTTGCGATTGCAATCAAGTGACAGATTTTGTATGAACAAAACTGTCATTTGATTGTGATCGCGACTGCCAGAAGCATTAGGCAATAAGGCCTCCGGTATAGAACAGAAGCATTATTTAGTTGCTTCCTTAAAGCTAAGACTGTCAATAATTACTCATGAAGTCCAGAAAACTGCTTAATGAAGCAGTAGGTGATGGTAGCGGCTAAAGAGGCGAGCAAGCCGGCGGTGAGCCCGGACCACGCGGAGCGGCGGGTGCCCAGCACCCAGAACAGGATAAGGGGCGACAAGATGTGGAGCTGCACGTCCACTGAGAGGTACCAGGTGTGTGTCAAACACTGTAATGGCACGATATAAAGAATTTGACACGGTTTCACATAGATTCACCAAAGAAAAACCAGATACAATCAAATATCGTGCATACAAGAAAGATACAAGGTAAACCAAGTATTGCGGATATAAAATTTATGTCCAGGGATAAAGTCAAAGATAATTAAAATAATCCGTCACCTGGGTTTTGAAAGGCAACCACCGAAGCGGAAGCAGATCAAAAAGAAATTGGCTGGAGATATTAGATAACGCTTTTTGTGTAAATTAGCAGGAGCAAGGGCTCAAAAGAGAAGACTGAGAGAAGGCCACGTGTGCTCATCAGTGAGACAATTTATTGGGCAAAAAAACTGTGTAGTATGCCTATATGCATATAAATACTCACCATATTCCGAGGGTTCACAATATTTTGTAAATGCAGCAGCGCTGACCACCAGTAGTCTCGGCACTTCTGCGTCTCCCACGCGACGCGGTCCCAGCGGACGCCGTCAGTGACCTGGTGGAACACTGACGCCTGCAGCAGCACCGCTGCCGCCAGAAGGGGGAACATTCGCAGCAACCGGTTCAGGTAGAACAGGTGAAGGTTCTTTAGCAGTTGCACTGAAATCAATCCTCACAATTAGCCTGTGTTTCAAATGTATAAGTAGTTTTTTTTTTTGTAAAGAAGTCTCTAACGAGAAATTAAGTTTTTTTTTATTTATTGTCATTTACCTAAACAGACTAATAACTACTAGCTATTGGGGGGGACTTCATTTGATCGCAATTGCTAGGCGATGCGACACTGGTACGCACTCCCATTTTAGGAAATATGTCACGAACGGTGCATAATTAAATGGTAAAATAGTAACTAGATATTGGATTGCCTTACTTTGTTTCATCTTGTTAGCCACGGTATAAACGAGAAGCAGACCACTAAGAGTGAAAAAAGAATCTACTGCAACACCGGCTCCCGTAATCCAAACTGAACTTAACTGAGATTGCCACTGGAAAATAAATTGATGTTACTTAAGTAGTTTTTAAGCATGAATTAATGATTATTAAGGAATTTGAAGAGACTTACTTTTAGAGAATCCAGACCATTGGTTAAATATACGGCCGCATGGACAAGAAACGTGTGCCCGACAATGACCCATAAGATGGAGAGGGAACGAATTCCGTCCAGACAGTCAAGAACACCGGGCTTGGTGTTGATTGTCATCAGTCGGTCGGTGTTGGAGTATACCGAGAAGCAACTCAATATCTCGCTGGGTTTTATAGTTTCTATAACATTAGAGAAATAATGTCAAGCCTTTTTTTAACCGACTTCAAAAAAGGAGGTTCTATGTTCCACTGTTTGTATTTTTTTTTTATGTATGTTCACCGATTACTCACTCAGTCAATTGTGAAGCGATTTTCAAAATTCTTTTTTTATTCAAAAGAGTGCTCTTTTGAGGTAGTCCCATTGTCACCAACTCAAGATCTAATGATGGAATCTTAGGGAAATCGAGGGCAACCCTCAAATTTTATAGGCACACCTATGACGATTTTGGCATTTTTAGTATTAAAATTAGCATTTACATGCATAATGTATCATTTGGTGAACTGGACCTGATGAAGAAGACCGTAGATGGCCAATGGAACTCGTCAAAGCTAAGTAATGCTCGCGCGTCTATAAATGATCATGATTAATTTAACTAAATAAGCGACTAAGAAGAAGCTTTAAGATCATTATTCTTTCGAACTGATCTGATGCTGAAACTAGGCAACGGAACTCTGTTATAAAACAACGTAACTAAGCCGTGTTTGGGCCTAATGGAATCGTTGTGAGATGTAATTTGACTACAAATCACTAAAAAGTTAGAAATAAAGAATAAAATCAAAAGAAGTACAGAAATATTTGTCTCTATATACATCTGGCAAACTGCATAGCAGTTTGTTGACAGAATTTAAAGATATTCAAGTTAATTATGCTTCAAATTAGATCCTACCTTTCTTAATAAATATGTGGTGGAGCTCATAGCCCGTGCTTAATATTGTCAGGCACCCAAGAATAGAGAATATAACACTGAAAACAAAATGTTAACTGAGTAAATTCGGTCCAGAAGAAAATTCATTTTTAAATATACTTAATTTTCATCTTACACAGCAGCAATGTCAGCGCCAGAGTAGGGTTTGTCATCGGGAAGTCGGCACATAAGATTCGTGTAGTTGAACTCGACAGAAGAACTGTCTAATAAAGGAGAGAGCACATCTTCCACTCTGCAGGAACGTGGAATGCAAACCGCTAGGGTCATCGGCACAGCATGGGCTATGATAATTCCTTCCAGTACTCTAAATGAAAATAAAAAGAAGAATTGTTAAGATTACACCCACTGCTATAAACAGCGAGAAGTATTTATAAGTAAATCCTGATTTAGGAGGTGACCAACCTGTCTTCACCAGCCAAAGTTGCGAATTTCTGTGTAGCGTCTTTGTATGCTTTCAAATTATGATCAGACCAAATAGTACTACATTTGCTCCAGGTCACGTTTGCTGGCCAAGAGTTCCCAGTAACTATTGGAAGAGTTAAACTTTCTGTCTGAATGAGACAATATTTTCCCTGGATGACGCTGCTTTCTTGGACCTGATTTATGGCCAAGCATTGTCGGTAGTTGCCAAGACTAAATGAATTCCCTTTTAGAATACTTTGTGGTACTCGAAAGCTGGCATCGTAAACTACAAAATGATACTTTTTTATTAAAGTTAATTAAATTATTATTATTATAGTAATAAATATATAATGGGCCATGTGCAAAATTAAACATGTTATTGATGTTTATCCCGTTTTCTCGAAAGTTTTAGTTTGTACATGGAGGAATACATAATTGTAAACCGGCCAAGAGCGTGTCGGACACGCCCAAAATAGGGTTCGGTAGCCATTACGAAAAAATTAAATATTTTTCTAAGGATTTCGTATTTTATACGGAATCTTTCAAGTTTACATATATTTTATACCTTAGGCTGCTATTTAAGAGTAAAACTACTAACAATTCTCAAGCATGCTTAGCCGTTATAGTTTTCCTTGAAACTGATATACTTACTACTACTACCATCCTGAATTTTTTCAAATTTTTCCACCCACTGGTTTAGATTTTAGAGGGGGCGGGGGACGCTCGATTTTAATTAAAATTTGCACTTTAAAGTTGAATATTTTGCATAAAATCAATTAATCGAAAAATCGTCCTAGCAAACCCCTAATGGTTTTAAAAGACCTATCCAGACATATACTATAGGGTTGGATGAGAAAAAAAATCACCCCACTTTACGTCTATGGGAGGTTGTACCCTAAAATTTTTGCTTTAAATTTTTTTATTATACCATTTTGTCTGCATAGCTTACATATATATCCGTGCAAAATTACAGCCTTCTAGCATTGATAGTCCCTGAGCAAAGCCGCGGACGGACGGACAGACAGACAGCCATGGCGAAACTATAAGGGTTCCGTTTTTGCCATTTTGGCTCCGGAACCCTAAAAAGGTACGATCAAAAGCAGCTGAAAGAAAGCATGAGAGACCTTAATTGAGAGATATGTATCAGTTTTAGCTTCATACTTACATTCAAACGCTCTCATCTCTTGCAGGTGTTTTTGACACAGTTCTGGGTCCAGAACATTTTCATATAAATCGTAATCGTAAGCGTAATTATACGAAAACTCATCAACTTTTTGATTCGCCGCCACACTCGCCACCAGTAATGCTATGTAGATTAAAATCATTTTGTGAATTTAAGTATTTGTTACACGCTCGGACTCTGCTCGTTGATCGCTGTAAATGACTGATTGGTATTTTTAACTTTACCCATAACTAATAATGATAATTGTTCTTCATATCTATTTAAAAGCTTATCAGATGTTTTTGGCGCGTATCTTGTATGTATTGCAGCATTACAACGCTGCATGTGAGTTGCGTGTTGCATGCTTTTTGGTTATTTTCATTCGTTTTCACTCGATCCATCGATACTGTACCGTGGTTGCTATCGCTGCTATAAAAGTTGCCGTGTGTAACCACTTTTTAAAGGTTCTGTTATTTTAAGAGAACACCCGAGCGAGAGATCAAATTTGAAGCGAAATTCAGTCCGCTGCTCTTCACTATATTTATGAAAATAAAAGAACTCTCTTACAACCAATGTTTATTGGCTTACATCTCAGTTTATCATTTATTATTTTATATCTACCTGCCTATTATCCTTAGTGCTTAAATACGTTAAAAGTACTGATAAAATCAACGTTTATTTACTTACATAATTTATTACTATTTTACATCTATTACCTTTAGTGCTAAAAATATGACATTTATTATTTTCACAGTTCCATAAAACTTTATTGCCCGCTTAATCGATAAGCTTATCATTAAATCTAATATCATCGTTGTCATCAACGATTTCGTAAAACAATTTGATTTCATAGAACCCTGACGATAAAATATTTGTCTATTTATTTTAATCTAAACTAGCGTTCCGCAATAGCCTAGTTCAGCTTCATTGGATTTAGAAGGTACTTTGCACATTTTTAAACAAAAGTGTTTATGATTATTCCGTTTCTCTTATTTTTCTTCATCGTGTTTTGGTTCCAACCCATCTTTATTTTCCACTATCTTCGATTCAGCCGCCTCCTTTGCTGGTGGCTTCTGAGGTGCTATCGCTGTAAGAAATAGTCAATATTATAATAAACGCATTAGTTTGTCTTTATCTGTTGCTTTACCGTTTATCTTTACCTAGCCTTTACCAGACATAAATATTTTTGGGACTGCCATTTTCGTCTCTTGGTAAAATTACATGAAAGTGACTAGAATCTGCTTAAGGAATTATGTGGAACGTTGGAAGATTGTGGAAGGTTGGATATGAATGATGTGACACTTGGTTTTTAGGCTTGCCTGAAATAGCTTTGTAGTGTCTTACCAGCCATAAGCATCCTCTGAAGCGTGGAGAAAGGTGCGTCGACTAGCACGCACGCTGCTATGGACACAATCACTGTGTATGCAATGTCACTAGCTACCAGCAGGAACTAGAAAAAAAAAATCGTAAACAGAATAAGGAAGAGATGGCACGAAACTAAAAACATTTAAACAGAATAGGGTATAACAGAAAAGACCGAAAAGCAGGCCAAAAGAACATTCAAGAGATTGTGTGAAAGAGGATTTAAGAAAGATGAGGATTATCAACTTCAAGAAGGTCACCTGGCATTTGTAGGTGAGGCCAAGACCACAAAAGGTTAAAAGCGTTAACGGAAGTAAGAAGTGAAGTGTATCATGTTAATTTTTACTGTCACAAGGAAAATAGTAACGAACCGTTACGAACCGATTTGAAAATTTGGAACGGGTGGTGAATCACCAAGACTCCTCAATGAACGTCTCTGCATCGGAAAAAGCAATCTTTCGTAAAAGGTGAGCAGTTGACATTAAATTATTGTACCTACCATAGATTATTTACACTAAAAAGTGTGAAAAAAAAATGTTGAACAAGAAATTGAACCGACACCACAAAAAAAACATGAAAATAATTTTCTACCACTCTGAACTCGGTGCCTCAGCACGAGCCAGCAGGAGTGGATCTTTAGTCATCTACCTCACCTAGACACTTTCATTGGGATTCAATCACTCCTGCTGGCTCGTGCTGAGGCACCGACTTCAGACTGGTAGAAAGTTATTTTCATGTTTTTTTGTAGTCGGTTCAATGTTTGTCCTAAAATTTTTATAATCGCCCGTATGCTTCCGTATGTGTGTGTTTTGCTTTTCTCATGGCCGATTTAATTCAAGTGTACAACCACGCGTGTATGGACCACGCTTTAACTTTTTAAACTACAGCATCTGATTTTGCGAAAAAAAATCTAAATAGAAGTCCATAGTTCTTTTTACTTCTAGCTTATCGTCAGCAGTGGCACGAAATTATGATTTATTTATTTATTTTATATTTGCCAATAAAAAATTACAGCATTACAGTAAAACCAATGCGCTGTTAAATTCACATTATACTTACAATAAAAAACACAAAAAGACATTAAAAACAAAAAAAAAGTTATTTAGGGATTTTTATTCATGCTTCCCTAAAGCGACGAAAGACCACGCCCTCTGGCCAGAAATCGGAGTGCAGGAACATCTGCTGGTGCTTAGCCGGCACTTGGAGTCTAAAAGAACGAAAATTGTTGGCTCTATTAGACTCGGCTCCCTTCAACCGCCCCGAGCTGGCTCGCGGATGTGCTCGAAGACCTTCTCTTCCGTCGTCTTCGTGTCCAACCGCGATAGGTAGATGTCCACCAACGGTATGATAAATGCTTTTCGACTTTATGTTATTTCGATACACATCTTCAAGGAGAGGAACCAGTTTATAGGGCCTGAAACAAGGTTGTAGTTTTGATCCTATAATTGTTTTAAACAAATCGCATTTTTATTTTTCAAATTTATCATAAGCATTTCCTATGCGATAAAAAACCTGCGTTTCAAAATAATATATGCAAATATTTTTCCACTTCTCATGCTTGTGAAGTTTGAATTAATACTGGATATACTCGTACTTAGGTGGATTTTTATGTTGGAACCACATTTTATGATAAAATGAGTTTTACGCACTAGTTGTAGGATTTACTATTTTTTAACAGACAATTATTAAGAATTGATTTATTTTGTGCGGTTAAAAAACTCATACTCGTCCAACTGTATGGTCAGTTGTAGCACAGCAGAATGTTTCACACTATTTTTAATTATTATCGTCATATGTCCCACTTTTCGAACTCCACACTGTCCACACCAGCACCATCGCGTTCATGTAGCACGACCACTATTTAGCATGGGGTTTACGTAAACGGTTGGAGTTAAATAAGGATAATGTGTAGATAATCACATCATTACTCTTATAACTGTCAACCGAAAGACGTCCACTGCTGCTGCCTCCATCAAAGACCACCACAACGACCTGTCCCGCACCACCTGCATCCATCAGACTTCTACGACCTTTACCGATCATCAGTCCATCTTGTAGGGTTTGTAGCACCTGTAACGTTTGTGGTATTATAGGGTTCATGGCCTACCCACGCTGCGTGTGCCGGTCATCATGATCATCAGCCAGAAGAGGTCCACTGCTGAACAAAGGCCTCCCCCTTAGAACGCCACAATGAACGACAACTCGCCACTTGCATCCACCGGTTTCCCGCAAATCTCACGGTACGATTTCCATGTACTAAACAAGAGAGCAGGAAAATTAGAAATTCGGCTTTTTTATTTTAGGTCTAGTGAAAGTAGTGGTAGTGAAAATAGGATTAAAAAATTTCGAGCTAAAATAGGAGACCCGTAGAAAAAATATTTTTTGACGTTGGTTTACTATTTTCTAAATTGAGTAATTTGATAATCGATTTTGTAGGAAAGCGAAAATTTTTTTAAGCTTTCAAAATGTTTAGAAATTGAAAAATTTACTAAATATTGTGTAAGTCGACAGATCACTTATAATAATTATGTATTTTTTTTGTGAAAATCGTACCTTATCTATGGAATTTTATCTTAATTGATGCAGGGACAAAACAATACATTTACCTTTAGTTTTCTACATTTAAGAAATAAATGCTTTCATCCACTTTCGTTAAATAGATACGTCAGCAAATTAAAGTCAAAATGAAGTTAATGAACTGGATCTAGCTTGGCCCTATCAATGAGAAAACACGTGTTTTCAAATCATAGGGTTTTTAGGGAAAATTTCACACAATAGTTCTGTTCATCAGTCTGGTAGTTCAACGGTATGTTGGACTTATAAACTGGGGTATAGAGTTCAAATATGTATTATTATGTCGGACGCGCGCAATTTAATTTTTTATACTCTTTTTACTTAAATATTTTTTACGTTTTACTTTTAAAGCTTATTGAATTACGTACCTATCTTAAAAAAATACTGTATAAAAAAATACAAGTCCGAGTCGCCCCGGTACTACAAGTTTATTAGTCCTTCACTTCGGTATTTATAATGTAAATGTTATCACAACTGTAACTCCAAGGTATTAAGCAATATAAGCTTTTTATATGTTATAATGTATTTATCTTTTATCGGGTTGATGAAGCAAAAACGTTAAGTACATATTTATTTTCTTTACATTTTAACCTTATTTCTTAAATACAACACAGCAAAGACGGGGAACTGGTAAAAGCTAAGGATAAAGTGGTTTGAGTGTTGACTCCAAAACAACGACGTTGCGACTATTGTAGGACGTGTCAGATATTATTGCACGCTCCATTGTGTCAGATATTATTGAGAGTGAATGTACAGTCAAGGGCAAAGATATACACGGCCTTACATATGTATACACGACCTTATGCACTTAACATTAAGGCCGTGATACATATTTTGCAAGTGTCGATATCTTTGCCCTTGACTGTACCTACAATGTTTGGAACTAGGTCAATGAGGGATCGTTTTTTGTCTCACTAGATGGCGCACTGTTGCGTGAGGTTTTTAAGTATGGCTTTCAAAGTCTGTTATTACGGTCGTGAAAACAAAGTTTAGATTAAAATCATATTTAATACACCTTAAAACCGTACCATAAAAATATCGAGCATGCCACAGTGTTGCATAGTCCCCGTTTTGTTCGGGAAAAAGGGAGGACAAAGGTTTCCGAAAGCCAAAACTGGCTCAAAACACAGACATTCATTGCCCCGGAACGCATATTTGCCATAATTAATTTCACATGTTGCAAAATATTCACAAAATTATTCTAATTATAAATAAACCCGCGTAGCTCGCAAGAACTATGAGATTTGACATTTCGGAGACCTCACGCTACACTAGCGCCTCTAGGGGCGAATTCATTCGCGATAGCCCTCATTGGTGTGAATTGCCCCGTGATATTTTTTTATTTTTATTTACCTACTTTGTTTTCTCTGTATCACTAAACTTGGGTATCTCAATTTGATATAAGAGTGGATTTTTCATCGTCAATCGGATATACAAATCTATAAAACTATTGGCGAGACAGATTTAAATTAAAACAAGACATAAGGTTTATTTTGATTTTTAGTTTAATTTATAATAAAATATACCTACCAGACAATCAGAAATTCTAATTTTCTAATAGCACCAATTACCTCATTGTTATCAAAATGCTATCTTCTTAAGTCGTGTACACACAAATATAGATAGCGATGTGGCGGAACTACTTAATAATTCTAAAACTATTGTTTTGATTGAATACCTAATTGTTCAATATATACAGATTAAAATAGTATAAAAAGTCTTTGTCATCTTACATGTTGCAAATTCTTGTTAAGCTTGTGTAAACTTAATATCAGTTTGTTTCGTTTCTTATGCCTTTGCCAGATACAGACAATTAAAAAAATATATGAGGGTTTTAGATTGTGCATGAGCTTTACTGTCATCGATCCTATATAACATTGCTTCTAATATTGCTTAATACTAATTTAATTGAACCGGATCTTTCCAATTTATCTTTTTGCTATCGACATTATCATTGTTTTTTTTTCATTCGTAGATTCGAAGGATTTGGTAGAAAAATCATGCGCAAGCGGTTCATATGTCTTCTTTATCGATGCGATCAGTGTTGGCTATCTCTACGGTAGTATCAGTCTGTTCACTTCCATGAGGCTCAACTTCAGGTTTAGGAGGTTTTGCAGATGCTGCAATAAAAAAAAATGATAAATTATATGATTATAAATAACAGATAGAATCCGGAACACTACGCTACGCTCAAAAACACGTACTGCTGACATTGGGAAAGAGACTGATAAGCTGTAATGGGACTGGGCTGGACAAGTCTGTCGTATGCACCCACAGAGGTGGGCTCACACAGTCATTTGGTGGGCACTGGAGTACGGCCATCGAAGGCGAGGCAGGCAGATAGTTCTTAGAAGTGTACTGGGTTTTTGAAGCACTCAAATAATGTAGTATTATTTTAAATTGGCGCGCCGCTTTCGCAATCTTTGCCCACGTCAATGTACTCGTATCCATGGTCAGACTCACGAGTGTTACTTCTTGTTTATTAAAAGAATTGTCCTGGTTTTCTAACTTCAAATCCTACTTTTACTGAAATTGTAGCTGGTTACCTAACCCAAAATAATATTGACATAAAACATACCAGCCGCCATCATCATCTTCTGCAGAGTAGAGCACGGCGCATCAATAAGTACACAAGCCGCTATTGACACGATCACAGTGTACACCAGATTTCCAGAAAAATAAAAAAACTAAAAAGAAAAAGATGTTATTATCTGATGTCAGAGGTAAGGATCTTATAAACATAAAGCCACTTGATACCTACTATATTCTCCATGCTGTAGTAAAAGGGTAGAGTCATGGAGCCAGCGTGCATGAACATAATGGAGAAGTGGAATATGTACATGGCGTATGAAATTCGTGCTACAAACTTCCATATTTTCAGCGAAAGGAACCAATTGATGGGGCCTGGAAAAATATGACCAAAATATCAGAAAATTGGTGTTTATTTTTGTCAACAGTGAAAATTTTGAACTTAAATAAAGTTTGTGTACGAACTTAAAGAAAGCCAAATAATTCACAGTTGTTTTCAATGCATATGAGGTATTACTTTTTAAATTCTTACCCCCGTAGCCGCAGACACAAATAAAGATCATCCAGCAGTTAGCTAATGCCCAGAGGGACTTTTCAAAAGACAGATTCAAGTCTTCTATTATTGGATTATTCCATTCAGGATATTCTTGATACATAGCATAAGAAGAGCCAAACAAAGCTAAGAGGGAACCCGTTATGACGAGAGTCTGAAAGGAATTACCTGTTGATTTTGCTTACCAACTTACACAAGTAAAGTAGTTAAAAGTTCAAGAAACGAATTCTCACCACTGGCATGTAGACCTTTCTGTCACGTACAGTATGCAAAAAATATCCAAATATCATACCAATAATAAATGGAGGGGCTCTTATTAGTGTGTTGTAATAATAATACTTGAAATAATCTCCTCTGAAACAAGAAACAATATTTAATTAAGGTTCATTTCGTAAAGTTTGTTTCCAGCGGCTATATAAAACAGAATTAAAAGATGTACCTTTAATGTTGAATGGAATTCTATTTGGTCTTTCACTGTTCTGTTTCATCCATACTTCCCGATATACGTACCTATTTAATACCATTGTGTAAACTGTTTAAATTTTTTTTTATACTGATTTGTGGTGTGTAATGAAGAATATTTGTATTGTACTATACTTATTCCAAAATTAACATACCCATCACTGAAATCGTTAAAGAAACAGTAGACGGTGTTTGCTGTCAGTGCAGCCACTAGGCCAATGGTGAAGGACCTCCAAGCGGAGAGGCGTCCGCGCAGCACCCAGAACAAGAGAAGCGGCGAGAGGATGTGCAGCTGCACATCTACAGACACGTACCACGTTTGAGGAACACACTGCAATGGTTGATATAGATTAATAATGCAATTTTATTGGTCCTTGTTGGCCTATTGGAAAGGCTCACAGTCACGAGCTATGGAGATAACAATACTTGGAGTTTATTTGTGCAATTGAATTTGGAATACGGAATTTCACCTAGGGAGAAAAGTCACCAACATAGCTAGATGAATACCTACGCAAGTTGAAGTGACAATGGGCGGGGCCACATCGCTTGAAGAAAGTTGTTTTTTGCTGCGAGTGTTGATTCTGTATCCCGAGTAAGCGAACTCGCTACGCTCGTGATTCTAGGTTAGAATCCTAAGATCAGCGAGAAACTCAAACACACGAGATGCAAAAAAAACTTTTATCTCGTGTGACACATACAACTTTTCACCTCAGCAGCCAGAACATAATTTAAAGGTTTTAGAATAAAATCAACATATACCTATGTACAAAACAAACAATATAAAAAAATACGATTATTAAGAAACAAATACTAATCACATTTAAAATCTTTACTCAAAAATTATACGTATAGTCGCCATTACATCTTTAAATAGTCACCACAAAGTTAAGATAAGAATGCCAGACAATGATCAAAAGTGTCCGGTACGTAAATAGAGAGGTTCAAAGAGGTGGGAGAGGTGGAATTCGGAACGAAAAAGTGTCTAGGAGGTACGATACAAATCTCATACTCATAAAATGCATTGTAATTTGAACTTAGAACTACTTGTAAAATATGTCATATTTTTTAATATTGCAAAAAGCCTCGTCTTTGGGTCATTAAAAAAAGTTGAACAATAAACGTTATAATTTATTATAAATGTTATTGAACCTGCAAAGTCATTCAATTTTATGCCAACTCTAAGAGGTAGGCAGTATACGGAACGATTTTATTAAAAAAAACAAGAGCAGCTGCTTTCGTGCAACGAGGTTGCATATTTTGTTAAAAGAGCGGAATAATTCATAAGTTAAAAATTTGTATGCTGAAAGGCAAGACATGAAGGACAGGACATCAAATTATTGTACATCTATATATTCAATTTAATAATTGTATATAGGAACTCATGTTTGACAAAAAAAATATCTTTATCTTTATCTTTAATTTTGACAATTTTGAAATATTTTATTGTCATGTAATTTATTATCGATAGACAGTGCTGGGTCTACTCACTGAATTCCAAATAATAGAACTTCACTTTGATCTGTCTCTTTCACTTTAACACGAAAAAAGCGAGAGATAGTATCAAATATGCTGATTGCAATTTTAAATTATATTTATAGTATAAAAAATAATAATTAAAAGCTACTTTGTGTCACGGAGTGAGCAAAATGCGATTTTGCTCACTGATTTTTAATAACAACACCTGCCTGTTTGAGCTGCTCAGGTGAAAAATATTCAAAATCAGTGAGCAAAGTCGCATTTTGCTCACTCCGTGAGACAAAGCAACGTTTTTAATATATTTTTTAATTCTAGACAGTGCTATGGGTCTACTCACTGAATTCCAAATATTAGAACTTCACTTTGGTCTGTCTCTTTCTTCAACGCGAAAAAAGCGAGAGATAGGATCAAATAAAGATGTAATGGCGGCTGTACGTATCATTTTTGAGTGAAGGTTTTATATATGATTATATTAATAATCGGAAAAAGCCGTGGTGATCTAGTGGTTTGACCTATCGCCTCTCAAGCAGAGATTTGTGGGTTCAAACCCCGGCCCGCACCTCTTGAGTTTTTTGAAACTCATGTGTGAAATTACTTTGAAATATACCACGAGCTTTACGGTGAAGAAAAACATCGTGAGGAAACCTGCACACACCTGTAAAGTCATTCAATGGTATGTCTGAAGTTTCCAATCCGCTCTAGTCCCGCGTGGGAACTGAGAGGAGGCCTGTGCCCAGCAATGGGACGTAAATAGGTTGGGATGATGATGATGATGAATCGGATTATTTATGTATTTTTTTATATTATTTGTTTTGTAAATGGGTAGGTATATATGTGGTTTTATTCTAACCTTATGTTCTCGCTGCTGAGGTGAAAAGTGGTATGTGTCACACGAGACCAAAGTTTTTTTGCATCTCGTGTGTTTGAATCCCTCGCTGCTATCAGGATTCTAACCTAGAATAACTCGCTAAGTTCGTGATTCAATTATAGAATCCTTCGCTTGCTCGGGATTCAAATTCAACACTCGCAGCAAAAAACAACTTTGCTATCTTGTTGCACAAATAACTATTTTCACTGTAACGTTTTTTTTTTTTGACTATGTTGATATTCAATATACCAAACTCAATTTCGTTTACATAGAGTATATTTACATAGTGAAAAAAAATGAGACACTAAAAAATCCCGTAAATACCTAAAATATGATCAAAAAACGTCACGCGCACCTGGTAATTAAGCAACGAACTATACGAGTAGCTAGGACTCCCTTATTTGCTAAAAGATGGTTTATATACACTAAAACTGTCTTTTAGCAAAGGGACAGTTTGCTAAAAGACAGTTTAGTGTATAACAGACGAATAAGTAAAAATGTACCATGGTTAAAGGGTTAACCCAGTTCTGGACATGCAGAAGTGCAGACCACCAATACTGTCTACAGTTCTGCACCTGGCTCCCCAGGAACCACCAGTTCGGTCCGTCGGTGACCCGGAAGAATACTGACGCTTGCAGCAACACCACGCACGCAAGCAGCGGAAACATGCGCAGGAGACGGTTTAAGTAGAACCAGTGGAGATTCTTTAGCAGTTTCACTGGAATTAACAGACACATATTAAGTACATTATTATCACAAAGATCATCTCTATTGGCAGAAGCCGTTAAAAATAATTCGTTCCCGATGCACTATTTTTCAAAATACCATATTCTATGAGTACTTAGCTGATGAGGGCTCGGGAAAATCACATTGCCGAACCCGTAGCTTTGATTAAGTACTGGTTTGAAAATTTGGTGTCTCGGGGTCAAGAATGTGTGCAAGGATCTCAATTAAGGAAACAACGTTAGTTTTGGAAGTGTGATTTGGAGACTGTTTGGCTTATCTAATTACGACTTACTTGGTGTCATTTTATTTGTGGTGGTGTAAACAAGGAGCAAGCCGCTCATGGTAAAGAATGTATCCACAGCGACGTCAGCGGACAACAACCATATAGCGCGTCTTTTGCCGAACCACTGTGAGATAAAATATATTTCATTAAATCTTATTTATAACCATGTCATTGCCTTCGCCAGCTTAAGTATATGTCCCACTACTAGGATCCTCTCAAAATGGGCCTGGCCGTAATTCCTACGCGGGCAAAACTCCGTCATTATTGTAGTGTGTAGAAACACACACACACACCCCTTACAATTGCTCTTTAGATGAAGGCACGTTTCCTCATGAAGTTTTTCTTACCGAAATACCACGAAGGCGAGTAAAAATACAATTGCGATTTCAAAATGCGAATGCGAAAACACAGAGTTTCGAACCATAGCTGGAAGGCTGTAACGTTTGACTATTATGTACGACCAAGTTTTTTATATATTTGAATTTGATTTTAAATGAAGATAACGTCGAAGTCGTTATCGAAAATAACTCGCTTCGTTATATCACAAAACACAAAGTTAAGTATATGTAGATATTTTAGACAATAACAGTTTTATTTTTAAAAATATTGAAACTTTGTTTCCCCTACCCAGGGTAGCGTGTTAAGTATGCTTGCGGCATTCCTTCGCTGCAAGGCTATGCTCAGTCTCTGGGCCAAGACATATATCCCAGCCCTGAGATCGCCAGAGACGTCGACTAATTTACTCTACACCTCACAAACAAGTTCTTGGTGTCTGACAAACACACGATCTTAATGTCGTAAAATTAATTTCTTACTTACCTCGAAAAATTCAGAAAGGTTTATCGCATATATGATGAGGTAGTTTGAGTACACGTGGCCCAGTATGATCCATAAAATTGACAAGGACCTCATGCCATCCAGGCAATCCAAAGATCCAGATTTTTCAGTAAAAGTCATAAGGCGATTCGTATTTGTGTACACCGAAAAACAACAATACAATTTATTGGCTTTTTTATTAGCTGTAAACAAGAATTTAGATAATAAATTTCGTATCTGAAGCGACTTAGCTGGTGTAAAAATCAATTATAATCTAAGAATGACTTTTATATTAAATAAATTTTGCATACCTTCTTTGAGTACAAACTGGCAATAAAGGTCATATCCTGTGCTTAAAGTTGTAATAAACCCAATGATAGAAAATATTACTCTGAAATAAAAACATGTAGATGCAATAGTAATAATAAAATTATTTTGTAATACACTTTAAGATAAGTACTAAATTCTCCGTTTATTACTCCCATAAGATGCCTCATCATTCATCAGGAGTCAGAAAAAGCCGTTACTTCAAAATACTAACCATGAGTAGAGAGAAAACTTTCTTACGACATGTTGTGCTCAAATAATATTTGTAGTTTATGATCGAATTTTTCAATTCATAAATATAATGACAAGCAAGATAACGGGCATTTTTTCCACTCTTAAGAATAATCGAGCAAGTTTTTACAATTCACATAGGTAGTTTTTGATTGTACTGAAGACGTATCATGTACGTGTGTGTGTGTGACGAAATAATACGTTTATTTGCGACTGATTGCTTAAAAGCAAAAGTAACATACGAAATACACACGACCAACCAAAGGCCAAGCTTGTGAGATGCAGCAAAGTTCAAGTTGTTCCATCTCGTACTTAAATAGAAAACAATGACGCAAATTTACAACCCTATGTTGTCCGTAGTCCACCTGTCTAGTTCACCTAGGTGGACTATTTACGGGAATTTGTTTTTTCCCTTCGTCTACCTGGGTGTACCAAAGAAAATCATTTTTGCCTATAGCTCACCTGGGTGGATCACGGGTAATTATTTTTTTCCCTCACAACACTAATTATATTTTCACCTCAGCACCTCAAACAGGCAGGTTTTGCTATGAGAAATCAGTGAGCAAAAACGCATTTTGCTCACTCCGTGAGACAAAGTAACTTTTTAGTTTTTTTTTTAAATGCTGAGTACAGTGTTGGGTCTACTCACTGTATTCCAAATATTTGAACTTTACTTTGATCTGTCATATCACTTTAACACGAAAAAAGCGAGAGATACTTAGGATCAAATGTGTTGATTACAATCTTAAATTAAATTTTTGATATTAAAAATATATCGATACCTAATAAATTACATGACAACGAAATATTTCCAAAATGTAAAATTTTCCGATATTTTAATAAAGTACTTATGCAACCTCGTTGCACGAAAGCCGCTTCTCTTGTTTTTTTTATAAAAGAATTCCGTATGCTGCCCCTACAGTTGGAATAAATATTTGTCAAATTGAATGTATTTGTAACAAATCTATTTATATTTATGTAATAGAAATCTAAATCTTAATAAAATCATATTTAAAGGTTTAATAACATTTATAATAAATTATACGTTTATTGTTCAACCTTTTTAATGACCCAAAGATGAGGCTTTATGCGGTATTAAAAAATAAGTATGACATATTTTACAAAAAGTTCTAGATTCAAATTACAATGCATGTTGAGATTTGTCTTGTTCTTAACTTTCTGGTGACTTTTTAAAGATGTAATCGCGACTGTACGTATCATTTTTAAGTAAGGGTTTTAACTGTGATTATTATATTTGTTTCTTAATAATCGGATTATATTTTAAAAATAACAGGTGTATGTGGTTTTATTCTTATGTTACATTTAAATTATGTTCTCGCTGCTGAGGTGAAAAATTGTATGTGTCACATGAGACCAGAGTTTTTTTGCATCTCGTGTGTTTGAATGCCTTGCTGTTCTCGGGATTCTAACCTAGAATCACTCGCTAACGCTCGTGATTTAATTATAGAACCCTTCGCTTACTCGGGATTCAAATTCAACACTCGCAACAAAAAACAACTTTGCTCTCTTGTTGCACAAATAACTATTATCACATTCCCTGCCACTCCCTTTTTCTGGATATTCGTCAGGTGCCGCTCTTTTCTGTCACTATGTTGGATGGCTATGAGTATATTAAAAAGGAATGCTGTGAATTGAATATGAAGAAATTTTTTAAATACATAGACGGATTCTGGAAAAAATGTATTTTAGCCACATTTTGTCAGTTTTTGGGGAAAGGCATTGAACGAATAACGTATTGGACGGATTTCATTCAAAACTGAGTAAAACAATTAATAAAAACACGACAATTCTGCTCAGGCTATTAAATGTCCTGTTCGAAATAAACAAACTAAGTTCAAAAAGACGAGAAATAGACATCGAAAATGATGACTACATTACTGGTATTCAGATGCAACTTGTATCCGGGGAAATTACTGTAGGTGAGGCTTTGGAAAAACTCCCATAATATGACCCAACACTTGCAAATTTTATTTTATTTCAGTGTTTGACAGCAGAAAGCAAGCCTATAAATTCATTTAGTGAATATATTTTTTTATGTTTAACGTATAATGAGGTACAAATAAATATATTTCAACATTTTTAAACTGGCTTTACAATTGAATATTTTTCTTTCGTAATACTACGATACCTATAAACATAAATGAACTTTCTGGTGGACGACGGGATAAAACAAATTCCCGTAGTCCACCTAGGTGAACTAGGCAGGTGGACTACGGGCAACAGAGGTTTACAACGACGGTGTCTAACAGGCATTTAAATTATAATACAAACATGGCGGTGTAGTCTGCTCCTGAAAAAGGCTTGTCTTCAGGTAATCGGCAATACTGCTCCGTGACGCCGAACGGTACGAGAGAGTTGTTCAAAATTGGTCCCAAAACGTCGTTCACTGTACAAGTTTTAGGCATGCAAAGAGCTAGGGAAATTGGAACAGTATTAAATATTCGGCTGTTGTGCCATAACCTGAAAAAATATAGGGTAGATTACAGTAATATGGTCATAAAACGAGACAAAGGAGTACGATGAATTAATAACACGGCCTTTGCCGACGGAACAGATTCGACTAAGACGGTACGGTCAATACAACCATATTTTATAAGAAACCATAGAAAACACGAAGATTGTTTTGACTTTGTTTTGAAAATTAAATATTATACTAACGTAGTATGCTCAACTCTTCCCAATCTGGCAAGTTTGTTAATAACAAGTTCATATTTCGTCAGCTCTTTAGTTATCTCTGAAATATTTAGTTTTCTCCATGCGAGTTGTTCCGACCAAGATTGCTCTGAGAGTAATGGTATATCAATTTCTTCTTGTCCAGTGAACCCTATCATGCAGTATTTGCCTTGGATTCTGCCTGATTCCGTCTCCTGGTTTATACGGAGACACTGGTCATAGTTGCCGAGGTTCACGAGGTTTCCTGTCAGCAGACCTTGTGGAATACGGAAACTGGCGTCGTAGACTGTAATCAAGAATATGAAAAATTACGAAACATACTTCCAAACTGCGGGGAGACGAAGCTAACTACTTTAACTAGATGGACTGACGACATCGTCATAGTTGCGGGAACAGGTGGATGCATTTGGTGAATTGTCGCTAATTATGTGACGTTATTTGTTCAACAGTGAACGTTTTACGGCTGTTGATGATGATGAACTTCCAGACCAATGTTCAGTCTATTCAAATTTGATGGATATACATTATTCGGAATATTTTAGCAGATAGATGGGGTAGTTTGACTAAACACTCTTGTGGAGGTTTTTCAGCGGCTTTTTTAATCATAGTCTGAGACAAGACTTTGAAAATCGACCAATGGAAACATATTACTAACCATAATTAAACAATCCAGAAAAACATTCTTAGGGGTGTTCAGTTAAATTAACCCAATCATTTGAAATTCACCTCTTGCCTATTATTTATCTCACTGCTGTGCTCAGACCTCGAGTTCCTTATAAAAATCAAACAGGATTAATTGCCGAGGGCTAGGTAGGTACCTAAGTATACTAAAACTGACACGTCGTCAACAATCTATTTCTAAATATTTGTTGTACTCTGTACTCACATTCAAATGCCCTCATGCCGCCTAGTTGTTCCTGGCACAACTCCTGATCCAACACATTTTGGTAAAGGTCATCGTCAAACAGGCCATCTCGTGCACCGACCACCGATACACTAATCATAATAAGCCATAAATAAGCCATTGTACTTGCACAAATACACATGTGACACTAATTAGGAAAGCGTGAAATATTCACATCCTCGCGCCTCGTTCAGAATTAGATATACGCATTAATCGATTTTTTGATAACTTGTTTCAGATTTCTTGATAACCTACGTATACGATACGTTAGTCATTATTCAGCGTACCTACTATTTATGCCTATATACTATGTTGCAAGACTATTTTTACTCTATTTTTTTTATTAAGTAAAAACAAAACAATATGATTAATTAAGAAATATATAATCAAAATAAAAAGTATGTATATGGTAACATAGAATGATTGATAACGTATTTACTCGTATTTTCATCTAAAAATTTATAATAATCGAGACGATTATGTGTTATTTTTTGTAACAACCTGAGAAGTCACACTCTTTGATAAACAATACATATAAACAAAAATAATACGATTACTTCAACAGTTTCTTCAATCCTTAAGGAAAACCCCTTATAGTAGACGTGTACTAGCCTTGTGTCGCCACTCGTTGACAAGATTCATTTGAGTAGCAGAACTTGTGTTTTATTTTTTTGCTCCTGTTACAGGGCCCACCGGTATAAGGCTTACACTAATAATTTAGCATAAGATGGCATATCTGATTAAAAAACAATGATTGACATTTAATTTGTGAGTTTACTACTCACTAGCTGATGCCCGCGGCCTCGCCCCCGATGTAGTTTTTTTTTTATTATTTTCTAAATCTTCTTTTATAAGAACCTTCTCCTGACAATAGCAAACACAACAAAAAGAGAATTAGCGAAATCAGTCCAGCCGTTCACGCGTGATGCCGTGACCAAGGGAAATAGGGATTTATTTTTATATATAAGAATGATAACAAAAATTTTCTCAGTCATGTAACTCAAGTATTATTAAAATAGATAACTATAATTACAAAATAAAGCGATTACTTGTAGAAAACATTGATTTATTTCGTAAAATAAAATAAAATAACATTTCGTATTATTATAAATATTTAAATGTTTTTATTTATTACTAGGAAAGATTATACGACGATGTATTCTTTCTGAGGCGATGCTGCTGCAGGTTTCTCAGCTGTCGCAGATTTGGCAGTTGACGTCAGCGCTGGAAAGGCATAGAACAAATAGTTTGGATTAAACTTCATTTCGACGTTGCCAATGTGCTATGAATTTATAAATCGATCACAGGCGGCAATGTACCGCCATTCGCACAAAATTTCTTAGTCGTGTTTGAATTTCTCAAAAAGTTGTCCCGTCATGAAATTGACAAGAAATCAGTTTGTCAAGAAATTATTAACACTAAGGGATAGTTACTTTAATAAAACATCCAAAATGTTTGACGTCAGGAAAATGACACGGAATCTTGCAAAGAAAAAATCGTAATCTTTCTATGTTACCTCTTCAAGCTCAAACCGCTGAACCGATTCAGATAAAATGTAGTATGGAGATAGTTTGAGACATTGTGAAGGACATGGGGATTGTTAACATTTCAGAAAATTGCATAGTTCCCGCGGGATAGCGATAAACAAATTCATCGCAGACAAAGTCACGGGTAACAGCTAGTATTTTTTCACAGAAATGGGTTTGCGTTTGACAATCACGTCTGAGGCCCGTAATAGTCGGAGGCTCTGCGCTCGAAGTTGTTGACGACTATGTATGACAAATGGTCCAGTTAGGTAGGTCCAACTTCGAGAAAGAGATCACTTGTCGAGTGTTTGAAGTCTTTGACCAGTGTGTTTTGCCAGTGATGACGTACGGATCTGAGACGTGGGTGCTAACGATGGGCCTCATTAGGAAGCTCAAAGTCACTCAAGGGGCTATGGAGAGGTCTATGCTCGGGGTTTCTCTGCGGGATAGAATCAGAAATGATGATTACCGACATAGCCCGAAGAATTGCGAAACTGAAGTGGCAGTGGGCGGGGCACATTGCTCGCAGGACTGATGGCCGATGGAGTCAGAAGGTTCTCGAATGGCGTCCACGAACCGGGAGAAGAGCTGTCGGTAGGCCTCCAACAAGATGGAGCGACGACCTGGTTAAGATCGTGGGATCGCGTTGGATGCGGAAAGCACAAGACCGGTCTGAGTGGAGAGCCTTGGAGGAGGCCTATGTCCAGCAGTGGACGTCTTTCGGCTGACATGATGAATCACGTCTGAAGACGGCCAGATTGTAGCGATCAGGGAACACAGAATCTGGCAGAGCATTCCACTTTCCACTCCTTAGCTGTCGGGGTAATAAAAATAATGGACAAGCTAGTAATTAAATGAAGTGAAAAAATACCTTTCAGTATGAGTTTTTGCAGCGTAGAGCAAGGAGCGTCAACGAGGATGCATGCGGCCGTCGAACAGATCACCGTGTATGCCGTTGCGCTTGCAAACACCAAGAACTAAGGACATTAAACATCTTTGATATATTTTTGAAACGACTCAAAACTAAAGTCCAAAAAGCTCGTGCATGAAAACGTAATGTATTCACTAAATTAATGCTATTTTGAACCGAATTCGAACGGGATAAAAAGTAGGTTTAGTGTTATTCTAGACGTCCAGCTACCTACATAACAAATTACATCCAAATCCGGCCAGCCATTCTAGCGTAAAGAAGTTACGAGTAACAAACAAAAAATCCCGATATAATTCCCGAAAATTACATCGTGGTTTTCATTGTCATTCCTCGGCATCCATAGGTTTAAAGGGCTAGGACTCCACGGACCAAGGATCTCGATGTCGGCGGCCGATCGTAAAATCCGCCAGATCACGAAATTCTAGGCATATCGTGAAATGCCGCCATTCATGAATTGGCTAAGGGATATCCGCCATGTCGTTCATAACTCACCGTTTAGCGATATGACGTTTAGGCAGATCATGAAAATTCCTAGCATATCATGAAGCGCCGCCATTCATGATGGGCCAGTTTAGGCAGATCATGAAATCCTAGGCATATCAGAAACGCCGCCATATCGGTTCTGGCACTTTGCCGCGGCACGCTCGCTTCGCTCGCTCGGCCGTGCGTCGTGATCCAATTAATACTAACCACTCCTCGCTTCGCTCGTCGTACCTAAAATTTTTCTATATAAATAAATAACAACTAGTGAATACTTTATTTACCAACAAAATACTAACCTCTGACGCCCATGCTTTTTCACATTGTGCACAGAATCGTTGTTCACATTGATGTTCAAAGCTTCTTTTGCACTTCTATTTTGAATTCAATCACTATTTTGTTTTAAAGATCATTTTGTTGTGACGCCGACATTTTTCACGCGCAAAACAAACACGGCCGTCAGCTGGTTTGCATTGGCCAAATAAGAAAACTATTTTACGATGTGCCTGGTATAGAGCTAGGAATATCGACGAATGCGTTGCTCTAATCGATCTGCCGTATTATTTCTCAGGCACATCGTGATATGCCTGGCCACGTTTAGGCATATCATGAAATGGCGGCGTTTCACGATATTAGGAATTTCAATCTTACGATGACATATAATAGACTGCATGTTTCTTATTTAAAACACATTTGTTCAGCTTTTCACTATAGTTTGTTGACGTCCATGACACAAAGTAATAATGTTGAATGATGCGCCGCGCGTTTTGTTCCAAACAGCCAGTCTAGTGCCTTAAGGTACGTATATGTCAATGTAGACATTGTATTAAAAACAACCATGCCAATATTTTTTATATCCAAATCTGTCCAGCCATATTAGCGTGAAGGAGTACAAACATACACACACACACACACACAAACACGCGCCCGCACACAAACACATACACACACAGACACACACATACATACAAATTTTCGCATTTACGTGTAACATAGTTAGGATTGTTACTCAAAATCTCGTTTTGGGTATTCACCAGGCTTTCCAGGCTGAAGTAGAAGGGGGTGACGATGCCACCAAAAATGGAGTAGAGCACGGAGTAGTGGAACAGGTACATCGCGTAGGAGATACGAGCCATGAACTTCCATAGCTTTAGCGAGAGAAACCAATTTATGGGACCTGAAAGCGTCAACAATTCCAACATCATTTAGGGCCGTTTCATCAAAGTAACTTTGGCGATTTTCACTCACAGTGATTATTGCCATAATTTAGTAGCATTTAAGAGCATTTAAGTCCCGGTTGCAACAATAACTATGCCTCTCTGTTAAGTTCATGTAATTTTCTACTGCTTTTAAAAATAGTTAACAGAGACAGCATCAATATCTTCCACATTCCACATAATAATTTTCTAAAGTTTCGCTATTTTTCCCTCATAATAAAGAAACCTATTTGTAATTAAAAATGTATTGTTAACAAATATATTATCATGGTATTCATGATGAATTCCTGTCAGTATTTACTAAAACTTCATTTATTTTAAACTAGATATCGCTATTCCGCGGTTACTATGCATTTTTCCGGGATAAAAAGTAGCCTATGTCCTTCCTCGGGACTCCGTTGAAGCGTGAAAAGGTAACAGACAGACAGACAGAGTTACTTTAACATTGTAATATAATAGTAGGGAAGTAGGGATTATTTTAGAAGAATAGTAGGTACCTACTCGACAGATTTTTCAGAAATAATGAAAAAAATAAGTAATTAAGACTTATTTAAGCCAACATGAAACTGCACTAGTAAGGATATTTTGCTATTAAGGTACTGGTGGTGCGGTGATGGTAAATTGTATTAAATTATCTCGAAATACGACCTACCTACTACGGGCCGGTACAGACGGACAGCATTGGAACTACAACACAGCTGCAAAATGGCAGTATGAGTGCAGTTACACCAACTGCATCAAAACTGCAAACCGACTGTGCAATCCGCTTGCAGTTGCCGTGCAGTGCAGTCCTGTCAATCGCACACCGAATGCAAGCCGGCTGCACGGTCGTAATGCAGTCGTATTTGCAGTTGGAACGACTGCATTGTACAACTGCATTGTAACTACAATGCCCCCTCTCGCAGTTCTATTGCAGTCGTATTGCTGTTACACAAACCGAATCAAGACTGCATTCGAACTGCCATTTTGCAGCTGGGAAGCTGTTCAAATGCTGTCCGTCTGTACCAGCTCTACTTTACTGAAGATAATTCAACCGTCTAAAGCTCGAACTGTTTCTCACCTCCATACCCCACGACACAGACGAAAATTATCCAGCAAACTGACACTCCCCACAAGGATTTCATGAAAGACCGGTTCAATTTGTCCAGGAGTTCATCATGCCAGGTTAAATATAGTACATCTATACAATACAATGACGTCGCCCACGCTGCAAGATAACCAAGACTCACGGACCACTAAAAAATCAAAACACAACCCAAAACATTACTATCCTCTTTTTAACTGACTTCAAAAAAAGGTTATCAATTCGGTTGAATACAATTCGTTTGAATAATTCCCGTATAAACACTAAGCACTAAGTAAATCGTCGTTTATCTTATCTAACAACACCGCTGAAGTCCGATTTTTTTATTTTTATTTTTTCTTCTTTTTTTTTATTCGACTGGAGGGCAAATGAGCAAGTGGGTCTCCTGATGGTAAAAGATCACCACCGCCCATAAATATCTGCAACACCAGGGGTAACCAACCTAGAGGTCTAAGATGGGATACCTCAAGTGCCAGTAATTTCACCGGCTGTCTTACTCTCCACGCTGAAACACAACAATGCAAGCACTGCTGCTTTACGGCAGGATTAGCGAGCAAGACGGTGGTAGCAATCCGGGCGGACCTTGCACAAGGTCCTACCACCTGCATCAAGGGCCCTTCAATGATGATGAACATGATTAAAAGTAAGTACTGAAGACCTACTTACAAAGGGTATCCTAAGTTTTCTTCCTCGATTAATGTGGAGAATATATCCAAAAATCATTCCAATAACAAACGGCGGAGCTCTCGTCATCGTATTTGTGTGGTAATACACATGGTTATCATACCTTGAAAGGAGTAAAAAAATCTAAATACTAATTATGTAAGTAATATGAAATTTGATTGAAAATTGCTTAAAATATTCACTCCGATGTGAAATCGTTTAAAAAGCAATAAACGGTAGCTGCAGTCAGCGATGTTGTAAGTCCAACTATGAGTCCATTCCACGCAGATCTGGAGCTGCCCAGCACCCAGAAAAGCACCAACGGTGAAATAACGTGCAGCTGAACGTCCATTGACAGGTACCATAAGTGCGACAAACACTGGAAATCCAGAAAAACGGTATGTTAAAAATCATCATCATCATCATCATCGGCCTAACTTAGTCCACTGCTGGACATAGGCCACTCCAATTGCACGCCACTGGGCACGATTCCCGGCCACTCTTAACCAGTTCTTGCCAGCCGCCTTGCGAAGATCATTGCTTCACCTAGTCTGTCTTTATGGTCTCGCCGGAAGACCAGCGCTGGCTCCACCAAAGGAGTCCGCATTTTATGCTGAGGCGGGACCATTTCGGGCACAAGAAAATAAGTATTTTTAATTATTTTTTGTACTTTGTATTCTCATTTTATTTTATTTAACTTTATTATTATTATGTTTTTTTGCTGTATCTATAATTTATATTTGTGTGTCCCGAATATTGTTTTTGATTTTCATTTTTCATTTCATTTTCTGAGGGCGTCCCACGCCACGCTTGCCGTTTCGCGGTCTCCACTCAAGAACTCGTTTAGTCCAGCGGTTAACGGTTCCTCAGCTTGCTTGGGTACCTTACCTATCCGGTGAGCTATGTCGATGACTAGTTCTCTGTCGGATCTCCTCGTTCTGAATTCAATCCCTATAATATATTACCTATCCTAGCCTAGCCCTCTCATTCTGAGAGGAGGCCGGTGCCCAGCAGTGAAACGTATATAGGCTGAGATGATGATGATGATATTCCCTATATATTTAAATGCCTATTTAATATATTTGTAAGTATTCGAAGCAAGAATCATGCCCCACTGATTAAATCCTATTCACTTTTATTGTTTTTGGTAACAACAAGACCTACTTGACCAGAAAGATCACACAGTTTTTGGATTTTGCTATGTTTTGCATTCATACCTGTTGTGTAGGGTTGACTATATTTAGAACAGGGAGCAGTGCTGTCCACCAATATCGACGACAAAATAGTACATTTTCGGCCATGTAATGCCAGTTAGCGCCGTCAGAGATGTGGTGAAAGACAGATGCCTGCAGCAGCACCACGCACCCGAGCAGCGGAAACATGCGCAGGAGTCGTTGAGGTAGAAAACGTGAATATTTTTCAACAGTTGCACTGTAAAAGCAAGTTTTTGTAAAAGCAAGTTGAAAACTAGCTATGCCCGCGGCGCCGCCCGCGTGGAATTCGATCTGTGTCTGTAAGCGGCTAATTCACTCCTTATTTCTCTTCCTCTCCCCTGGAAGCGGAACTTGAAGTAATGTTGACAGATGGATACGCTTTAGGACTGTGAAACAGATAAAATTACCACTAAATTAAACTACACTACAAAATATATATTTTTTTGCCCTTATTCAAAATTTTAACTTGATTTAAACGACATAAAATAGTAGGTGTATATATCGGCCGATACAGTACCACTTTTATATTTTAATACAAGCATTTTGCTGACTGTAGTTTTTGTCAACTTTACTTGCATTTACCCAAACTACATTTGCATACCAAATTTCAAGTCGATACCATTAACCGTTGAAGAGTTCCATCCTGTGGAGGGAGACGATCCTGGCCGGACTACCAGGATATCACTACCAGATTATTGTATTGTCACGCAATTTAGAGGAGACTGGGGACAAAAGTAACATTTTTAGATTACTCGCTATCTATTATGTATTTGCTCAAATGAATATAGCTAGGTATATAAAACTTTTGTTTATACTCTTTAAATGTATATGTGTACACTTCTACTGAAAAGTAGAGTTCTTTTTTTTTATACTTACAAGGCTTTGAAAAATAACTGTCGATTTTATAATACCACTTATTCTGTGGTAATTTGAATTGAGGTTGAGATACAGGGGTCAAACATGGTCACAAGCAGAGAATAGTGGATTCTTGTCGTGGCCTGGAAGTAGGCAATTGCTGGCTGAGTATGAGAATTAAACGGACGAGCTTGCGAGTCCGTTTAACTAATACGAAGTCAGTAATTGCTATTCCAGCCGAGACTAATATAAAGCTTTTCTCAAAAATGGTAAAGGAAAAAAACTAAATTAGAATAAGTAAATTTTTCTCAACAAAATATGTTATGACATTTAATTTTATTCCAATAAAACTTTTCCTGCTTTCCCGACTTTTTCATTAAAAAAAAACAGTAGGTGTATTTTTCCGCCGAAAACACCACAAGCTGTTTCAACAAAATTTCTGATACCGGACATTAGACTTGGATGCATACGAATTGTGCCAACATTTCCATGGCCTTTTTAACTTTAAAAAAAAAATTGTGACTGATTGCAGGCGCGCTAATTTATTATTGTCGAGCTAGCCCGCCTGCAATCTTTTTTACTTTTTAATTTTTCGCTGACCATAAACTATGCACTTCACCTTCTGATATATAAAGAATAATGTCAACTTTTACGGACATTTTTGAGAAAATTGTATTTGCTAGCTCTGGACGGTCACATGTGGTATTTTGATCAGGGTTGTAATTAACGCAGCTTTTTTTTAACTGTCATTTCTGCCTTCAAATTTAATACTCAATTAGTAAATATGTGACTAATTTTAAGCGCCCGATAAATACTTTTCATGCATGCAGCATGACGATTATTATAGCAACTAAATTTGTAATATGTCTACAAATGTTAAACTTTAAATAAGTGTATCTATTGTATCTATTAAACAATTTTAACAGACTCTAATTTAATATTATCACCTCTATTTGTATAAGGCTAAAGCGGGATTTCTTTTTCTGCTTTGACGTCTAAAAGGCAAAGGACGAATCTATCATTTTTATACAAACATCGAGGATAATGATTAAAAAGTATGGCTAAAAACCAACAGCAAAGATCATTTGTGAAGCAATATTATCTGGGCTGCTATAAAAAAAACCTTACATCGAAGGTTAAGGTGGAAGCTACGCTCCGCTTTACTCCCGCCTTAGCTTCTGAACCTAACCTATCCAAGTCGCTTCTGCTCCGAACCGTCTTGCTGGCTCGCTTCGCTCACTCGACCATACGACTTGCGACTACATGTGACTTCTTGCGGTATTCTGAAATTGGCGGAGCCGGCCACGAGGTGTGTTGCTAATTTTCATTAAAAAGAAGACGAATTATTAATTTAGTTGCTAAGTCATTATTTGCGATGCTTCTTATTGGGGTTTGATGTTGATTAAATTAGTAGACAGATATTAAAGCTCAAAAAAAATGTAGCTGACTTAGAATATTAGTCGCCAAGTCATCAATTTTGAAGATAATATAAGTATTTATTGATAAGCCGAGTTCCATTAATTGTAAATTGTCGCTCGATTTTGCATAATTTGCTGGTATTGTAAAGATGGCATATATATTAGTTTAATAGAAGCTGTTCTATTAACACCGTTGCATACATACAAAAAAAGACGTTCCGTTGCGGATGCTGAATAAATCTTTAGTCGCTGCATTCATTATCTCCCTTTTGATCACTGCATAACTCTACAAAGCCGTTGTTACTTTCGACCCGCTGTTAATTTTATCCCCGGTCTCCCCTACATATTTATGTATTTATTATTATGTATGTATGACTTGAAATTTGGCATATTTATGCCAAATACTGGAAGTTGGATGAACTTACCTTGCAAGATTTGACTACAGACAGTAAGACAACGGGACAGGTGAAACTAAATAAAAGCTTGTAAATAAAATAGGGATTACTTTTAAGAAGACTTTAAGTTTCGGTACATACTTTGTTTGATTTTCTTGATACTCTTAGAGGTATAAACTAGCAGTAAGCCACTCAATACTAAATATGTGTCTACTGCAAGTTCACCAGATATAAGCCACATGTTTGTTCGTTGGTCGAAAATCTGAAAAAGTAGGTAGGTATTACAGATGAGATGAAACTCAATTCGTCAAATCTAAACATAAATAAGTAAATAGAAGGACACCTACCACAAAGAAATCAAACAGGTTCATGGTGTATTTGTTAATGCTAGCAATGACGGTATGGCCGAGGATGATCCAAAGTATGGAGATAGACCTGATACCATCGATGCAGTCGATGGCACCTGAGGTGGCGCTGAATGTCAAGAGACGATGTGTGTTCGTGTATACCGAAAAACACCGAAGTAACTCGTTAGAATTCACAGGATCTGACAAAAATGTATCCTTCTGAGCCCCTCAGTAAATTTATGTATAGTATTACGCCAGGCCCCATGAGGATACCTGGAAATCCTGGAATGGAACCATTATAAATGGAACGTTCTAATAATAGTGTTCTAGTGATGCGTTGCTTTAGTATGTATCATTATAGGCAATATCTTCTATACATATAATTAATCTGTAACAAGTCGATGTTGTTGACATTAAAATATTTGAAAAAAACTGTTACTAGCCCGACAACCGGTTGTCGCGAAACCTGCCGTTATATATTAAAGTTTTGGTTAATTTTAGTCTGTACATTGTACAATGATTTCAGGAATATGACATTAGATAATTCGTATAATTTTTTTTCTAACGCAAGAAGAGCTGACGCGTTGTTAGGTGGGTGTCATGATCGGTATTAGTCATAATCTGCATTAGTCATGTTCCTCACAGGTCACGTTCCGCTTTGGTCATGTTCTATCCTAGTAATTTTCTATCCTAGTCATGTGTATGTTTTTGGTACGTTTATGCGGCGTCGTCAATATAACCAGGCTGATACGCGAGCTTACACGTGTATTTCTTCAT
>NC_133481.1:6620563-6665241 GCF_025370935.1 Choristoneura fumiferana | reverse complement strand
CTTCTTGTCCAGTGAACCCTATCATGCAGTATTTGCCTTGGATTCTGCCTGATTCCGTCTCCTGGTTTATACGGAGACACTGGTCATAGTTGCCGAGGTTCACGAAGTTTCCTGTCAGCAGACCTTGTGGAATACGAAACTGGCGTCGTAGACTGTAATCAGGAATATGAAAAATTACGATACATACTTCCAAACTGCGGGGAGACGAAGCTAACTACTTTAACTAGATGGACTGACGACATCGTCATAGTTGCGGGAACAGGTGGATGCATTTGGTGAATTGTCGTTAATTATGTGACGTTATTTGTTCAACAGTTAACGTTTTACGGCTGTTTGATGATGATGAACTTCCAGACCAATGTTCAGTCTATTCAAATTTGATGGATATACATTATTCGGAATATTTTAGCAGATAGATGGGGTAGTTTGACTAAACACTCTTGTGGAGGTTTTTCAGCGGCTTTTTTAATCATAGTCTGAGACAAGACTTTGAAAATCGACCAATGGAAACATATTACTAACCATAATTAAACAATCCAGAAAAACATTCTTAGGGGTGTTCAGTTAAATTAACCCAATCATTTGAAATTCACCTCTTGCCTATTATTTATCTCACTGCTGTGCTCAGACCTCGAGTTCCTTATAAAAATCAAACAGGATTAATTGCCGAGGGCTAGGTAGGTACCTAAGTATACTAAAACTGACACGTCGTCAACAATCTATTTCTAAATATTTGTTGTACTCTGTACTCACATTCAAATGCCCTCATGCCGCCTAGTTGTTCCTGGCACAACTCCTGATCCAACACATTTTGGTAAAGGTCATCGTCAAACAGGCCATCTCGTGCACCGACCACCGATACACTAATCATAATAAGCCATAAATAAGCCATTGTACTTGCACAAATACACATGTGACACTAATTAGGAAAGCGTGAAATATTCACATCCTCGCGCCTCGTTCAGAATTAGATATACGCATTAATCGATTTTTTGATAACTTGTTTCAGATTTCTTGATAACCTACGTATACGATACGTTAGTCATTATTCAGCGTACCTACTATTTATGCCTATATACTATGTTGCAAGACTATTTTTACTCTATTTTTTTTATTAAGTAAAAACAAAACAATATGATTAATTTAGAAATATATAATCAAAATAAAAAGTATGTACCTATATGGTAACATAGAATGATTGATAACGTATTTACTCGTATTTTCATCTAAAAATTTATAATAGGTATAAACAAAAATAATACGATTACTTCAACAGTTTCTTCAATCCTTAAGGAAAACCCCTTATAGTAGACGTGTACTAGCCTTGTGTCGCCACTCGTTGACAAGATTCATGTTAGACATTGAAATTACCATTTAATATGTTTGAAATAATCATAAACAAATCATAATGATAAAATTACTTAATTTTTGAAAGTTGCAGAACTAAAGTTGTTCCATTTGAGTAGCAGAACTTGTGTTTTATTTTTTTGCTCCTGTTACAGGGCCCACCGGGTATAAGGCTTACACTGATGGTTTAGCATAAGATGGCATATCTGATTCAATAACAATGAATGACATTTAATTTCTGTGAGTTTACTACTCACTAGCTGATGCCCGCGGCCTCGCCCCCGATGTAGTTTTTTTTATTATTTTCTAAATCTTCTTTTATAAGAACCTTCTCCTGACAATAGCAAACACAACAAAAAGAGAATTAGCGAAATCAGTCCAGCCGTTCACGCGTGATGCCGTGACCAAGGGAAATAGGGATTTATTTTTATATATAAGAATGATAACAAAATTTTTCTCAGTCATGTTACTCAAGTATTATTAAAATAGATAACTATAATTACAAAATAAAGCGATTACTTGTAGAAAACATTGATTTATTTCGTAAATAAAATAAAATAACATTTCGTATTATTATAAATATTTAAATGTTTTTATTTATTACTAGGAAAGATTATACGACGATGTATTCTTTCTGAGGCGATGCTGCTGCAGGTTTCTCAGCTGTCGCAGATTTGGCAGTTGACGTCAGTGCTGGAAAGGCATAGAACAAATAATTTGGATTAAACTTCATTTCGACGTTGCCAATGTGCTATGAATTTATAAATCGATCACAGGCGGCAATGTACCGCCATTCGCACAAAATTTCTTAGTCGTCTTTGAATTTCTCAAAAAGTTGTCCCGTCATGAAATTGACAAGAAATCAGCTTGTCAAGAAATTATTAACACTAAGGGATAGTTACTTTAATAAAACATCCAAAATGTTTGACGTCAGGAAAATGACACGGAATCTTGCAAAGAAAAAATCGTAATCTTTCTATGTTACCTCTTCAAGCTCAAACCGCTGAATCGATTCAGATAAAATGTAGTATGGAGATAGTTTGAGACATTGTGAAGGACATGGGGATGGTTAACATTTTAGAAAATTGCATAGTTCCCGCGGGATAGCGATAAACAAATTCATCGCAGACAAAGTCACGGGTAACAGCTAGTATTTTTTCACAGAAATGGGTTTGCGTTTGACAATCACGTCTGAGGCCCGTAATAGTCGGAGGCTCTGCGCTCGAAGTTGTTGAGGACTATGTATGACGTGGTATGACAAATGGTCCAGTTAGGTAGGTCCAACTTCGAGAAAGAGATCACTTGTCGAATCCGACTCGGCTGGGCAGCGTTCGGGAAGCTTCGCAGTGTCTTTTCGTCCAAATTAACGCAGTGTTTGAAGTCTTTGACCAGTGTGTTTTGCCAGTGATGACGTACGGATCTGAGACGTGGGTGCTAACGATGGGCCTCATTAGGAAGCTCAAAGTCACTCAAGGGGCTATGGAGAGGTCTATGCTCGGGGTTTCTCTGCGGGATAGAATCAGAAATGATGATTACCGACATAGCCCGAAGAATTGCGAAACTGAAGTGGCAGTGGGCGGGGCACATTGCTCGCAGGACTGATGGCCGATGGAGTCAGAAGGTTCTCGAATGGCGTCCACGAACCGGGAGAAGAGCTGTCGGTAGGCCTCCAACAAGATGGAGCGACGACCTGGTTAAGATCGTGGGATCGCGTTGGATGCGGAAAGCACAAGACCGGTCTGAGTGGAGAGCCTTGGAGGAGGCCTATGTCCAGCAGTGGACGTCTTTCGGCTGACATGATGAATCACGTCTGAAGACGGCCAGATTGTAGCGATCAGGGAACACAGAATCTGGCAGAGCATTCCACTTTCCACTCCTTAGCTGTCGGGGTAATAAAAATAATGGACAAGCTAGTAATTAAATGAAGTGAAAAAATACCTTTCAGTATGAGTTTTTGCAGCGTAGAGCAAGGAGCGTCAACGAGGATGCATGCGGCCGTCGAACAGATCACCGTGTATGCCGTTGCGCTTGCAAACACCAAGAACTAAGGACATTAAACATCTTTGATATATTTTTGAAACGACTCAAAACTAAAGTCCAAAAAGCTCGTGCATGAAAACGTAATGTATTCACTAAATTAATGCTATTTTGAACCGAATTCGAACGGGATAAAAAGTAGACTTAGTGTTATTCCAGACGTCCAGCTACCTACATAACAAATTACATCCAAATCCGGCCAGCCATTCTAGCGTGAAGAAGGTACGAGTAACAAACAAAAAATCCCGTGATAATTCCCGAAAATTACATCGTGGTTTTCATTGTCATTCATCGGCATCCATGTATAGACTGCATGTTTCTTATATTAAAACGGCTTACAAAATTTGTTCACAGAGTGGTTTTGTCAACTTTTTACTATAGTTTGTTGACGTCCATGACAGAGGTTGTGTCAAAGTAATAATGTTGAATGATGCGCCGCGCGTTTTGTTCCAAACAGCCTGTCTATTGCCTTAAGGTACATATATGTCAATGTTAAACATTGCATTAAAAACAACCATGCCACACACACACACACACACACACACACACACACACACACAGACAGACACACACCTACACATCCTAACTATGTTACACGTAAATACGAAAATTTGTATGTATGTGTATACAAATTTTCGTATTTACGTGTAACATAGTTAGGATTGTTACTCAAAATCTCGTTTTGGGTATTCACCAGGCTTTCCAGGCTGAAGTAGAAGGGGGTGACGATGCCACCAAAAATGGAGTAGAGCACGGAGTAGTGGAACAGGTACATCGCGTAGGAGATACGAGCCATGAACTTCCATAGCTTTAGCGAGAGAAACCAATTTATGGGACCTGAAAGCGTCAACAATTCCAACATCATTTAGGGCCGTTTCATCAAAGTAACTTTGGCGATTTTCACTCACAGTGATTATTGCCATAATTTAGTAGCATTTAAGAGCATTTAAGTCCCGGTTGCAACAATAACTATGCCTCTCTGTTGAGTTCCTGTAATTTTCTACTGCGTTTAAAAATAGTTAACAGAGACAGCATCTCAATATCTTCCACATTCCACATAATAATTTTCTAAAGTTTCGCTATTTTTCCCTCATAATAAAGTAACCTATTTGTAATTAAAAATGTATTGTTAACAAATATATCGTCGCTCGGCAGGCAAAAGTACTAAGCGACACTTTGGGCTAAAATGAGTTATGCATATCACCAGAATCAGCGAATTTTTCTGCATCGAACTGTCTAGGTTCAAAGCGATTGGAGCAAAATTTAACTTTTTTTGGCGCTTTAGTCTTTCAAAAAACGCTTAAATTTGGGAAGCAAATTACTTAATGCAGCATCACTTTCATTATTTTCATTTTAGTACTGTTACCTTTTTGCCATTTTTCGATTTACTGTCGTTCAGTCTTTTGCCATTTTTCTAGTTTGCAAATGTTGGACGTTTAGTATTTTGTGCAAAAAAAAAAAAAATACCTTTGTCACTTCAGTAATTATGCCCTCCCGAGTTGAAGTTTTATACACCTTTAGTCGTTTGGTTGTATTGATAAGAATTCATTTATAAGAATTTAGCTATTTGTTCTTAAAAACTAAAACATACGTTTGGCATTTTAGCCATTTTAACATATACAAAAGCATACATTCAAACAGGATTAGCAAAAAAACTTCACGAAATATTATAGATTTGGTGAAATTAGTCATTACTCTTGACCTTTATCGTGTATTAAAAAAGTGTTTAGTATATATACGTAGTAAAATATCATTGCAATTCGATGTTTGGTATATAGAAACATCATATTTTCTTAAGATTTATAACTTTATTTATAAATTATAATGATTATTATTCCTTAAAACTTTAAGTTCTTTTTATGTTGCCAAAGGATAAAAGAAAATAGTATGTATGTATGTAAACTCTTAATTGTACAAAAGAAAAGAAACACAACACAATTGACAAACTTTGAGATACTTGTACAAAGGCGGACTTATCCCTTTAAGGGATCTCTCCCAGGCAACCTCAATAGTAAATCTATTTCAAAATTTTGTAGTTATAATTTTATCGCTACGGTTCTGTTTGCATCGAATAAAGATGATGTTCGGCCCTAAGTATTTGAAATTTAGAGTTAGAAGTTTTAATTTGTTTTTATTAATGTTACATAAATAGCTTAAGTTTAGTCCAGAAGGCCCCCTCGAGTTGTCCCTGGCGCAAAGGTAGCCATCAAACTGGCCGCATTACCACGTTTAATGGCGATAGACAATCTTTGCACCAGGGAACGAATCCGCGCGGGCGTGAGCGTGAGACCCCCTTTCCGTAATTCGACGTCCCACTTCCCGAATGTAAACAATCGCCTCAAACGCAAGAGGAACAAAATAATAGTGCCGAATAATTCTGCCGTTTTTTGACCGCAAAATCCACCGCGGATTGCCGCGGACTATTCAGCTGAGGTGCGAGGCGGCGAAAGTACTAACGCACGTAACGTCCGACAGCAAACACTTCCCGTTCTGCCATGGCACTAAAGTTAAGCCATCTGGCCTTTTGCTGTCGGTTCGACAGAGGACCGGAGGCTCCAGAACGCAGAGGATGTTGGCGGATATTAAAGCCCTCTTCAGTATGTCAAAGAGAGCGTAGTAGCGCGGAAATTTTCCTGAACACCGACAAGAACTCAACGCGTGAAATGGCCAGGGTGCGTACCGGTGGCTAGGTATAACAACTTTAGATATATTATTGGTAGATATAACTTTCAGTGGGTATAATGAATTATTGGTATAATCTGGAATACGTAATACTATTATAATAATAATGTGTTATGCCAAAAAAGTAGGTTAGGTTAGAACTGCGACCCTATCAAGAAACGAAACTGCCTGAAAACTAGGTTAGGTTAGAATTGCAACTCCAACGATTTCATAAAGAAAACTAAATTATATCTACACATTATACTACTAAATACTTATAGCATAATATTGTGAAATTATGTGTTATTTGTTATACCGATCATCTTAAGCCCTGATGGCCATTTGCTTCCACCATGGAGCCGCAGATGCATTTATGAGGCACACAAACATCGCAGCCCAGGCGGAGAGCTACTGCCACCCACAATGAGTCGTTGTCCAGAAGTATTTCCAAATAAGGAGCAAGCAAAGCCCATAACCACGCTCCCGCTTTGATTTTTGATACCGACTTCAGCCTGGCTAAATCCACCCTAGTGGCACACCCACCCACAAGTGCCAGAGCGTCTCTAGCCCCCACGTCATCCCAAACTCGTTATATCAGCGGAGCCCGAGGCAGCGACGCTATTAGGTGTCGAGCCGTCCACCTCGCCAGTGCACCATGCACAAACGGTTTCATGAGAATTTTTAATTTTAAGAGACAAGGCCACTATAATAACTCCATGTGCTGATGCGAGGAAGACTGGCAAGCCCACATTCTCCACACGCCGCAAACTGAGACCAAACTTGAACATGGGACTTGGTTGAATTTAGTAGTGACGGGCAGGCTTCCTCCAGGTCGCATTCTGTCCTTAAGACTATAGAGTCCAAAGTATATGAGGCCGGTGTGTGGGGGCCGTTCGCCTGATGACTCGGTAGCACCTCCGGGTCTTGAGACGCTTGTGTTCGAAGCATCCTCCCGCGTCCCGCACGTTAAATTTCCCTCGGGAGCCGGATCGGTCCATTCAAGCCTTGCCGGTAAACTTGGAGGATGTGGTGCGAGCACTAGGGTCATTCCATAATGGGTCAGCCGTGGGCTTAGACGGAATTCGACCAGCTCATTTTCAGCTGGGTTTTGGAACACTGAGGTCACGATCCACAACACGCACTTTCGTCACGGAACCCGGAAATCCAGACTGTGTCGTCTTGAAGTAGGATCTCAAGAACGCGTCCAATACTGGCGAGAGGATGTTCTGTTGGGCGAAGTGAAAAAATACATTCCCACCCTGTACCTTTTTTACACCAGGTCTTTCATTCTTCTTCTAACCTTGTCTACGGCGATTTTCTTTCGCAGGTGGGTGCGCAGTAGGGAGATCAGCTTGGACCGCTTACCTTCAGTCTTACTATTCATGAAGCACTGTCGTCTCGAAAATCACCTCTTAATATTTGGTATTTACTCGTAGATGATGGCACCTAAGGAGCCTAAGGTCGTAAAGCAGGACTTGGCTTTCCTTATCCCCCCCCCCTTGAGAGGTATAGGACTGAAGGCGAATATGGGACAGAACACCGCCTGTTCTCCTTCTTTAACTTCTTTAAGGTCTTTCTTCCTGGTCTCAAAGGGCTTTTTACACGAGACCTTTACCCTCTTGGGTTCTTCTATTTTCCAAGAGGCCATTTCTAGTGCACTAGAGACCAGGAAGCGTCTATTTTGCTCGCCCAGGAACGTTTGAAGAGTATTAATACCCATCTCATCTTGACTCTGTTACGAATGTGTTTCGCAGTTCCAAAAATAACCAATTTTTGAAAACCACTCCAATGGTTGTGTTCGGGTAAAACTTCTTCTTTTGACGTCACGTTGAGAGATACAAAGGAGACTGTATTGAACGTGTCCCTTGCGGATGAGCAATGGGTCCAAGCGTCCTTGCCCATATGTAACGGTGGTCTCGGTTTGCGGCGTACGGCGGATGTGGGCTTGCCAGCGTTCCTCGGATCGGCACATGGAGTTGGTGGCCTTATCTCTTAAATTTTTAAATCTCATAAAGGTTACCAATACCATTTCGTATGTGGATGACGCACTGGCGAGCCGAATGAGACTGGCGTCACTGCACGGGGCTCCGCAGATACAATGAGTTTGGGATGACGAGGGACGCTCTAGCACGGCCTGTGGGTGTAACCACTGGGGTGGGTTTGGCCAGGCTGAAGTCGGCATCAAAAGTCAAAGCGGGAACGTGGTTATAGGCGTTGCCTGTTCGTTATTTGGGAACAGTCTTAGACAACGACTCATTGCGGGTGGCAGTAGCTCTCCGCCTGGGCTGCGATGTTTGCTGCGGCTCCATGGTGGAACCGAATGGCCATCAGGGTGTGTTATGACCAGTATAACAACTTTAGATATACTTTCACTAGAATAAAAGATATTTGGCATAAATACCAGTAATTCATTATACCCCACTGAACGTTATATCGAACATAGGTTATATCACATATATTATACCATCAATCAGGCCTACGCGTCTGTTCCAGACGAATTTTGGCGTGTTGCCTGTGCACAACGTCTTTGGTGGCTGACTAGACCGATGCGAGAGCGACATGTCGTCCACATCTCTGACAAGCGAAGTCTGCGGATGTTGATGCAGAACGGCCTTGGTGTCGTTTCTGTCAGGCAAGCCTTCATCGCAATACTTGCGGCCCTCCAACACACGTCTGCACCAATCAGTGCATTTTTCCGCAAGCTTTTCTCAGTCTAGGTGGTCAATTTTGAAGACGGCCATATCTCACTTAGCGCAGTCCTTAAATCTCAGCAAAGGTCTCACGACGTTTCATTTGGCATTATACCATATTACTGTTAGGGGCTGTTTCACCATCCATTGATTAGCGTTAACCGACGGTTAAATGTGATGCCGTCTCCGTCTATTGAGTCTATTCGAACAAAACAAATAGAGACGGCATCACACCTAACCACCAGTTAACAGTAATCAATGGATGGTGAAACAGCCCTTAGTATATTAATAGTTTGGTACAACAAGTACAACAAGTCCATGATACCGGAATAGTTAGATCATGAGAATATAACAAATGTTGTTGTACCAATAGTGCATTATATTTCTTAATCGTTATATAGACCAATGATATATCTAAAGTTGCTATAGCAACCATGACGCATGAGTTTGTTATTCAGGTTTCTTACTTATTAGGTACTAATAAGTACTATAATGTTGAATGAATGATTTATTTGCATAACATAGAAAAAAATGTTCTGAAGTTTTAGTTGAAATGCTAATTAAAGTTATTACCTACAGAATAAATTAAGGTATTTTACGTATTATTTCATCCTTAAACCTAAGCGTATGCTGTGTATATACACCAAAAATAGTAGGACATGATAATGATCAAAATACCTCAAAAAATAATAGTGAAAAAAACCTTTTGTGCATTTTGTTAGAAATCAGATGGTGCCTTTGTGATTAATTACCTTATAATATTAATAAAAGTCTAGTGTTAGTAACAGTTAACGTTAAGTTATTGAAATTTTAGCATATGATTAATATTTATTATAATTAATTAATATTATTTATATAATTTCTGTTCAGTAGGTACTTTGGAATATTTTTTCCCTTGCAATTTGGTAAATCAGCATTATGAACAGTTTGATAAGAAATAAAATGTGTGTTGTTAGTAAAAACATGCTAAATTTATTGAGACGTAAAATCACATAAGTTAATTTGAAATATGACGTTTGAGGTCAATTTTTACGTTTAGTCTTTTTGCCTGATTGCATTTGCTCGATGACTAGGGGACAATTTACTAAAGCGACACTTATCTCCTAAACCAGTGGATTTTGCTATGAATTATTAAACCTTATTATAGTCTATTACATTATGTGTCATATATTCCTGGAAATTTTAAAATTGGTTGTCTGGTTAAAAAGTTATGATTTTTTTCGTAAAAAAAAAACTTTAAATCGCTCTCCTGTAAAGTTGACGAAGTGTCGCTTTAGTACTTTTGCCTGCCGAGCGACGATATTATCATGGTATTCATGATGAATTCCTGTCAGTATTTACTAAAACTTCATTTATTTTAAACTAGATATCGCTATTCCGCGGGTACTATGCATTTTTCCGGGATAAAAAGTAGCCTATGTCCTTCCTCGGGACTCCGTTGAAGCGTGAAAAGGTAACAGACAGACAGACAGAGTTACTTTAACATTGTAATATAATAGTAGGGAAGTAGGGATTATTTTAGAAGAATAGTAGGTACCTACTCGACAGATTTTTCAGAAATAATGAAAAAAATAAGTAATTAAGACTTATTTAAGCCAACATGAAACTGCACTAGTAAGGATATTTTGCTATTAAGGTACTGTTGGTGCGGTGATGGTAAATTGTATTACATTTTCTCGAAATACGACCTATCTACTACGGGCCGGCCAGCATTGGAACTGCAACACAGCTGCAAAATGGCAGTATGAGTGCAGTTACACCAACTGCATCAAAACTGCAAACCGACTGTGCAATCCGCTTGCAGTTGCCGTGCAGTGCAGTCCTGTCAATCGCACACCGAATGCAAGCCGGCTGCACGGTCGTAATGCAGTTGTATTTGCAGTTGGAACGACTGCATTGTACAACTGCATTGTAACTACAATGCCCCCTCTCGCAGTTCTATTGCAGTCGTATTGCTGTTACACAAACCGAATCAAGACTGCATTCGAACTGCCATTTTGCAGCTGGGGAGCTGTTCAAATGCTGTCCGTCTGTACCAGCTCTACTTTACTGAAGATAATTCAACCGTCTAAAGCTCGAACTGTTTCTCACCTCCATATCCCACGACACAGACGAAAATTATCCAGCAAACTGACACTCCCCACAAGGATTTCATGAAAGACCGGTTCAATTTGTCCAGGAGTTCATCATGCCAGGTTAAATATAGTACATCTATACAATACAATGACGTCGCCCACGCTGCAAGATAACCAAGACTCACGGACCACTAAAAAATCAAAACACAACCCAAAACATTACTATCCTCTTTTTAACTGACTTCAAAAAAAGGAGGTTATCAATTCGGTTGTAATTTTTTTTACGTTTGTTCTCAGAATTCCGTTACTTTTGAACCGATTTGAAATTTTTCGTTCGTATAGGAACACCTTCAATTGGTCCCATAAGCACTAAGTAAATCGTCGTTTATCTTATCTAACAACACCGCTGAAGTCCGAATTTAGCGGTGTTTACATTCTTTTTTTTCTTTTTTCTTCTTTTTTTTTATTCGACTGGAGGGCAAATGAGCAAGTGGGTCTCCTGATGGTAAAAGATCACCACCGCCCATAAATATCTGCAACACCAGGGGTAACCAACCTAGAGGTCTAAGATGGGATACCTCAAGTGCCAGTAATTTCATCGGCTGTCGTACTCTCCACGCCGAAACACAACAATGCAAGCACTGCTGCTTTACGGCAGGATTAGCGAGCAAGACGGTGGTAGCAATCCGGGCGGACCTTGCACAAGGTCCTACCACCTGCATCAAGGGCCCTTCAATGATGATGAACATGATTAAAAGTAAGTACTGAAGACCTACTTACAAAGGGTATCCTAAGTTTTCTTCCTCGATTAATGTGGAGAATATATCCAAAAATCATTCCAATAACAAACGGCGGAGCTCTCGTCATCGTATTTGTGTGGTAATACACATGGTTATCATACCTTGAAAGGAGTAAAAAAATCTAAATACTAATTATGTAAGTAATATGAAATTTGATTGAAAATTGCTTAAAATATTCACTCCGATGTGAAATCGTTTAAAAAGCAATAAACGGTAGCTGCAGTCAGCGATGTTGTAAGTCCAACTATGAGTCCATTCCACGCAGATCTGGAGCTGCCCAGCACCCAGAAAAGCACCAACGGTGAAATAACGTGCAGCTGAACGTCCATTGACAGGTACCATAAGTGCGACAAACACTGGAAATCCAGAAAAACGGTATGTTAAAAATCATCATCATCATCATCATCGGCCTAACTTAGTCCACTGCTGGACATAGGCCACTCCAATTGCACGCCACTGGGCACGATTCCCGGCCACTCTTAACCAGTTCTTGCCAGCCGCCTTGCGAAGATCATTGCTTCACCTAGTCTGTCTTTATGGTCTCGCCGGAAGACCAGCGCTGGCTCCACCAAAGGAGTCCGCATTTTATGCTGAGGCGGGACCATTTCGGGCACAAGAAATAAGTATTTTTAATTATTTTTTGTACTTTGTATTCTCATTTTATTTTATTTAACTTTATTATTATTATGTTTTTTTGCTGTATCTATAATTTATATTTGTGTGTCCCGAATATTGTTTTTGATTTTCATTTTTCATTTCATTTTCTGAGGGCGTCCCACGCCACGTTTGCCGTTTCGCGGTCTCCACTCAAGAACTCGTTTAGTCCAGCGGTTAACGGTTCCTCAGCTGATATGGCCGGCCCACTGCCACTTCAGTTTGCTTGGGTACCTTACCTATCCGGTGAGCTATGTCGATGACTAGTTCTCTGTCGGATCTCCTCGTTCTGAATTCAATCCCTATAATATACTACCTATCCTAGCCTAGCCCTCTCATTCTGAGAGGAGGCCGGTGCCCAGCAGTGAAACGTATATAGGCTGAGATGATGATGATGATATTCCCTATATATTTAAATGCCTATTTAATATATTTGTAAGTATTCGAAGCAAGAATCATGCCCCACTGATTAAATCCTATTCACTTTTATTGTTTTTGGTAACAACAAGACCTACTTGACCAGAAAGATCACACAGTTTTGGATTTTGCTATGTTTTGCATTCATACCTGTTGTGTAGGGTTGACTATATTTAGAACAGGGAGCAGTGCTGTCCACCAATATCGACGACAAAATAGTACATTTTCGGCCATGTAATGCCAGTTAGCGCCGTCAGAGATGTGGTGAAAGACAGATGCCTGCAGCAGCACCACGCACCCGAGCAGCGGAAACATGCGCAGGAGTCGTTGGAGGTAGAAAACGTGAATATTTTTCAACAGTTGCACTGTAAAAGCAAGTTTTTGTAAAAGCAAGTTGAAAACTAGCTATGCCCGCGGCGCCGCCCGCGTGGAATTCGATCTGTGTCTGTAAGCGGCTAATTCACTCCTTATTTCTCTTCCTCTCCCCTGGAAGCGGAACTTGAAGTAATGTTGACAGATGGATACGCTTTAGGACTGTGAAACAGATAAAATTACCACTAAATTAAACTACACTACAAAATATATATTTTTTTGCCCTTATTCAAAATTTTAACTTGATTTAAACGACATAAAATAGTAGGTGTATATATCGGCCGATACAGTACCACTTTTATATTTTAATACAAGCATTTTGCTGACTGTAGTTTTTGTCAACTTTACTTGCATTTACCCAAACTACATTTGCATACCAAATTTCAAGTCGATACCATTAACCCTTAGATGAATGATTGGTCTCGCGCGCTCGCTTGACTAGATACCGCCCTAACTAAAAACAAAACGTTCGTGAATGCGGCAACTCAATATTGTAGTGTGCGTAAGAACGGTGTCAGACGATTTGCAAGGATGCTAGTGTGCGTGACGAATTGTGTTGCCAGCTGCTACACTGTTACCCGAATTATTGGGAAAATAAATTATTCTGTGGTCTATTAAGTTACTGGTTACAAAATGTATCTTGGGAAATACTTAGAAATTAAGAAGTAATTAAGAGTGAATATATTAATATGTTTGTGTATAGGTTAGGCGTAGGTTTCTTCTTTAAAAAAATGGTAGGTATGATGTAGGTATATCAATGATCAGGCCTCACTTTTAATTAAAATATATATATATATATTTAAGGACATTCAATATTTACAAATGATTACTGAAAATTCATGGACTGAGTCACCAACTAAGAAGTTTTGCGTACTTAACACGTTGCACCTATAGTTAAACCTAATAATAATGTACAGGTTAATTAAGACTAAAATAAAAATATTTTTTTACAAAATATACATACATAGGTACATGCATACATACATACGCTTGAAAAACATAACCCTCCTTCGGGCAGTCGGGTAAAAAGTTAACATTTCAGGAAAATGGGTAGAAATACGAAAAAAAAACAATTTTTTCGTTTCCCGTAATACCTAAGTAAATCAGCTGATCGGGCTTTTGACTGGGAAGACGAAAAACATTTTTAATTTTAAGACACATTCACCCCTTAATTAAATAGTGTCGGGTAACAATTTATACACCTTCAGTGTATAATATCACAAAGATAAACATTAAATAATATAGAACTAGGTTATGTATATATAATAATTACGTTAGATACTTAAATAAAATAAGTTATTAAAATTTATCATCATTTAATGATGATAACAATAAAATTCAATTTATTAAAATCTCAACCACGGGGAATTTGATTCTTGTGTACGCGGCAACACAGAATGGCGTTTAGGGTTCATGTTATTTTATTTTGTAATTTCGAAATTATACGATATTTACTGATGGTATGTGATCCCAGTGTCCTTTTTATTTCTTGTAGTATTATTATTAAACAGTTTCACTGCGATAACTGGCATTTTACTTCGGTTTATGACCAAAATTTAACAAAAATTCGGGACATGCACATTACACACAGTTTGCAACGCGACTGACTCGCCTCGGGCTCAGGTACGCCGATTTCGGCGTACTATTTGTTGCCGCATTTGACAAGTACGCCGGCGGTCTAGTCGAGCGAGCGCGCGAGACCAATCATTCATCTAAGCCATTAACCGTTGAAGAGTTCCATCCTGTGGAGGGAGACGATCCTGGCCGGACTACCAGGATATTACTACCATATTATTGTATTGTCACGCAATTTAGAGGAGACTGGGGACAAAAGTAAAATTTTTAGATTACTCGCTATCTATTATGTATTTGCTCAAATGAATATAGCTAGGTATATAAAACTTTTGTTTATACTCTTTAAATGTATATGTGTACACTTCTACTGAAAAGTAGAGTTCTTTTTTTTTATACTTACAAGGCTTTGAAAAATAACTGACGATTTTATAATACCACTCATTCTGTGGTAATCTGAATTCAGGTTGAGATACAGGGGTCAAACATGGTCACAAGCAGAGAATAGTGGATTATTGTCGTGGCCTGGAAGTAGGCAATTGCTGGCTGAGTATGAGAATTAAACGGACGAGCTTGCGAGTCCGTTTAACTAATACGAAGTCAGTAATTGCTATTCCAGCCGAGACTAATATAAAGCTTTTCTCAAAAATGGTAAAGGAAAAAAACTAAATTAGAATAAGTAAATTTTTCTCAACAAAATATGTTATGACATTTAATTTTATTCCAATAAAACTTTTCCTGCTTTCCCGACTTTTTCATTAAAAAAAAACAGTAGGTGTATTTTTCCGCCGAAAACACCACAAGCTGTTTCAACAAAATTTCTGATACCGGACATTAGACTTGGATGCATACGAATTGTGCCAACATTTCCATGGCCTTTTTAACTTTAAAAAAAAATTGTGACAATCATGCAGGCGCGCTAATTTATTATTGTCGAGCTAGCCCGCCTGCAATCTTTTTTTCTCAAAAATGTCCGTAAAAGTTGACATTATTCATTACATATCAGAAGGTGAAGTGCATAGTTTATGGTCAGCGAAAAATTAAAAAGTTAAAACGATTGCAGGCGCGCTAGCTCAACAATAATGAATTAGCGCGCCTGCAATCAGTCACATTTTTTTTTTAAAGTTAAAAAGGCCATGGAAATGTTAGCACAAGTCGTATACAGCCAAGTCTAATAATGGCCGGTATCAGATATTTTGTTGGAACTCCGGACTTTTTCTATTAGGTCTGAAATAGCTTGTGGTGTTTTCGGTGGAAAAATACACCTGCAAATGCTGCTGCTTAATGAAAAAAGGCGGGAAAGCATAAGAAAAACATTGGAATAAAATTAAATTTTATAATAGGTATATTTTGAGAAAAAGTTTATTCTATTTCAGAATTATTCTACATTTTTGAGAAAAGCTTTATATTAGTCTCGGCTGGAATAGCAATTGCTGGCTTCGTATTAGTTAAACGGACTCGCAAGCTCGTCCGTTTAATACTCATACTCAGCCAGCAATTGCCTACTTCCAGGCCACGACAATAATCTACTATTACTTTTTAATTTTTCGCTGACCATAAACTATGCACTTCACCTTCTGATATATAAAGAATAATGTCAACTTTTACGGACATTTTTGAGAAAATTGTATTTGCTAGCTCTGGACAGTCACATGTGGTATTTTGATCAGGGTTGTAATTAACGCAGCTTTTTATTAACTGTCATTTCTGCCTTCAAATTTAATACTCAATTAGTAAATATGTGACTAATTTTAAGCGCCCGATAAATACTTTTCATGCATGCAGCATGACGATTATTATAGCAACTAAATTTGTAATATGTCTACAAATGTTAAACTTTAAATAAGTGTATCTATTGTATCTATTAAACAATTTTAACAGACTCTAATTTAATATTATCACCTCTATTTGTATAAGGCTAAAGCGGGATTTCTTTTCTGCTTTGACGTCTAAAAGGCAAAGGACGAATCTATCATTTTTTACAAACATCGAGGATAATGATTAAAAAGTATGGCTAAAAACCAACAGCAAAGATCATTTTTGAAGCAATATTATCTGGGCTGCTATAAAAAAAACCTTACATCGAAGGTTAAGCCTTAGCTTCTGAACCTAACCTATCCAAGTCGCTTCTGCTCCGAACCGTCTTGCTGGCTCGCTTCGCTCACTCGACCATACGACTTGCGACTACATGTGACTTCTTCCGGTATTCTGAAATTGGCGGAGCCGGCCACGAGGTGTGTTGCTAATTTTCATTAAAAAGAAGACGAATTATTAATTTAGTTGCTAAGTCATTATTTGCGATGCTTCTTATTGGGGTTTGATGTTGATTAAATTAGTAGACAGATATTAAAGCTCAAAAAAAATGTAGCTGACTTAGAATATTAGTCGCCAAGTCATCAATTTTGAAGATAATATAAGTATTTATTGATAAGCCGAGTTCCATTAATTGTAAATTGTCGCTCGATTTTGCATAATTTGCTGGTATTGTAAAGATGGCATATATATTAGTTTAATAGAAGCTGTTCTATTAACACCGTTGCATACATACAAAAAAAGACGTTCCATTCATTATCTCCCTTTTGATCACTGCATAACTCTACAAAGCCGTTGTTACTTTCGACCCGCTGTTAATTTTATCCCCGGTCTCCCCTACATATTTATGTATTTATTATTATGTATGTATTTATGTATGTATGACTTGAAATTTGGCATATTTATGCCAAATACTGGAAGTTGGATGAACTTACCTTGCAAGATTTGACTACAGACAGTAAGACAACGGGACAGGTGAAACTAAATAAAAGCTTGTAAATAAAATAGGGATTACTTTTAAGAAGACTTTAAGTTTCGGTACATACTTTGTTTGATTTTCTTGATACTCTTAGAGGTATAAACTAGCAGTAAGCCACTCAATACTAAATATGTGTCTACTGCAAGTTCACCAGATATAAGCCACATGTTTGTTCGTTGGTCGAAAATCTGAAAAAGTAGGTATTACAGATGAGATGAAACTCAATTCGTCAAATCTAAACATAAATAAGTAAATAGAAGGACACCTACCACAAAGAAATCAAACAGGTTCATGGTGTATTTGTTAATGCTAGCAATGACGGTATGGCCGAGGATGATCCAAAGTATGGAGATAGACCTGATACCATCGATGCAGTCGATGGCACCTGAGGTGGCGCTGAATGTCAAGAGACGATGTGTGTTCGTGTATACCGAAAAACACCGAAGTAACTCGTTAGAATTCACAGGATCTGACAAAAATGTATCCTTCTGAGCCCCTCAGTAAATTTATGTATAGTATTACGCCAGGCCCCATGAGGATACCTGGAAATCCTGGAATGGAACCATTATAAATGGAACGTTCTAATAATAGTGTTTTAGTGATGCGTTGCTTTAGTATGTATCATAATAGGCAATATCTTCTATACATGTAATTCATCTGTAACAAGTCGATGTTGATGACATTAAAATATTAAAAAAAAACTGTTACTAGCCGACAACTGGTTGTCGCGAAACCTTCGGTTATATATTAAAGTTTTGGTTAATTTTAGTCTGTACATTGTACAATGATTTCAGGAATATGACATTAGATAATTCGTATATTTTTTTTTCTAACGCAAGATGAGCTGACGCGTTGTTAGGTGAGTGTCATGATCGGTATTAGTCATAATCTGCTTTTGTCATGTTCCTCACTAGTCACGTTCCGCTTTGGTCATGTTCTATCCTAGTAATTTTCTATCCTAGTCATGTGTATGTTTTTGGTACGTTTATGCGGCGTCGTCAATATAACCAGGCTGATACGCGAGCTTACACGTGTATTTCTTCTTCGTGAAATGCTTCTTATTCTTCTCATTCTTATAAAAAAAACTTCCACTAATAGAAAGCTACAGTTTATCTGACATTAGCTAACTTCTTTGTCCTCGGGAAAATGCAAAATTTCTGAGCAATAGGAATAAGTGTATTCTACATTTAGCAATTCAAAAAAAAGCCACACCGTTTCTGATTGAAATAAGCTATTTTTATCTCGAGAAAGTGTAAAGTTCCCGCGGGATGGAAATAACTGATTTGACATATTTATAAAATTCTTAATATTTAGAAAGGGTAGCTTTCTATTTGAAAGAATTTCTTAAATGAGCCCCAAAGTCGTACACCTACCTATTTCTATCCTGAGGAATTTTGCATTTTCCTAAAGAAATAGTAGCCTATCTCAATTAGGGATAGTGCAGCTTTCTATTAATGAAAGAATGAAAGAATTTAAATATTAAACTCAAAGTTGAAGCTATTTATTTCTATCCCGCGGGAATTTAGCATTTTACCGAAGAAAATGTAGTCTTTGTCTTTGTCCTTCTATTAGTACTTAAAACAATTTAAAAAAACAGCCCGATGTTGAATTTACGTATTTCTATCCTATGGGAATTTATCATTTTTTTGAAGAAAAAGTAGATTATGTAAATCAGGAATAATGTAGCTTTCTGTTGGTGAAAGAATTTTAAATATCTGCTTAGTAGTTTCAGAGATTTCCGCCTACAAACAAACAAAGTTTAGATATTTCCCTATCCCATGAGAATTCCGGAAAATCTTTTCTCAGTGCACTTCTTTGATTCCCAAGGAATACATCTGCCACCTATCTATCAACACAGTATTATTTTATATTAGCTAGTCACTTAGTACAAAAAATATTCCCTATCCCGCGGAAATTTCGGAAATTATCTTCTTTATGTAACTTTACAACCCTCAAGGATCACAAATGCTACATATAAAATTCCTGTATTTGCTTTAAAAAAACAAATCCCTTTTTAGTGTACCTCTACGGTACTCAAGGTATATGCGTGCCAAATTTCAAGTCTTTAGCTTCAGCAGTTTGGGCTGTGCGTTGATATATAAGTCAGTCAGTATATTTAGATAGTAAATAACCTTTTTTCCTCAGGAATCTTTGCCAAATATCATAGGTGGTACTCATTAATGTCAGGATCCCAATAAGTAAAAATACAGCGCTGGAAAAAAAAATGAGTTACTGCTCCACCTGCACATTAACATTAGTCTTCATCTAGTAGTACCTACATGGCGATGTAATCAGCCGCAACCAACGGCTTGTCTCCGCGCAGTCTGCAAAATTCTGTGTCATAGTTAAAATGGCCTTTTTTATTGTTTAAAATTGGGGCCAAAACGTCATCCACTGAACACGCTTTGGGAATACACAATGCCAGCGAAATGGATACTGCGTTAAAATGTATAAGTTTGTCTGTCCTGAAATCACAGAATTTTTTAAAGTTAAATCGTAAAAAACATTTTGACTTGTTGTTTTTTTTTTAAATATGGCTTTGTCCATTGGAGGACAATTGGGAATGGATGAAATTTTTAGAAACGCTTGAAACTTTTATTGAACCTTTCTAATTAACAAAAAAAACAGATTTTTAAGTATCATCAATTAATTAAAAAAAATTAAAGAGTTTTCTTTACCGACAAATTACGATAGTCCGGTCGGTTACGGGTTGTTCTATAGCCCAGAACAAAAAGCTTCAAAAAAGAATTTATGTGTCTTCGCCTCGTTCGTTTTGACAGGTGCCACACTTTACCGGCTCACCGGCTCGGATAATACCACACATGGAATTACCGACCCTGTTTTTCATGTACACACCCATAGAAGCTCATGTCAGTTTCTATGGGCGTGTACATGAAAAACAGGGTCGGTATTTCCATGTATCCGGACCGTTCCATGTATTCTGGGACATGTTTGTTATGGAGCAAAATATACCCCGCTCCCCCTTCTCCCGGGTCCCTCCTCACGCCTTCGAAAGTGTCCCGGATTGAGGTTATTTTCTAAAAACCATTAAACTACATAACAATTAGGGTGAAATAATAAATAATACTTATGTACGAAAATTATAATAAGAGGTATAATATTGTTGGGGATTAGTCTATGGGAGTTGCAGAGAAGGAAGAAAACAATTTAAAAAACCGGTCAAGAGCGTGTCGGACATGCCTAAGATAGGGTTCCGTAGCCGTTACGCAAAAATCAAGTAATATATATTTATATACATTATAACTAATGTATTATACATCAAGTTTAACACATCAGTGTACATTATAAACAATTTCCCGTGTTTGATTATAATGTATGTGATCCCCATGGAAATCAATTTCCGAAAAATGTCAAACTTAAATAAGTAAGAAAGGGTGGTTTTAACTGCTCTATATAAATCAATGAAAACTCAACGAGTACGTACACTTCGCGTGATGGATTGCTATGCTACTAAGTCAAAAAGATAATTGTCATTTTCTACTACACAAATCCTTCCGATTCGACCCGGAACGGGCGCCGGAGCGGGGGAGCAGCGGTGGTGGCGGCAGCTGTGCTGGTGGTGATGGAAGTGTGCCTCCATCTTCCTCCTCGTCTGCCCCGATACCCTCACACGTTGCTGTGTGGAGAACGGCGTCCATCGGGGACAGGTCCAGCCTAGGGATGGTCGGGCGCGAAAGCAACTAGGGAGACGTCGACACCGAGAAGCGGTCTGCTCTGGCTTCACCCTTACGGTGCCTAAAATAATCTATACACGACTACTGACTTGCGTCGTCGGTTTAGAGACTATTGGGTCGTCGTCTCAGAGATAGGGGGTGCGATCCTGATCTGGATCGTGGCTGGTTCAACAGGTGTGCATTGCTATACAGCCAGTATAATGGGGACTTTTAAACGGGGCACGATGCAGGGGGGGATTTTTAGGTTAGTGTATTATTTTTTATTCTTTTTAGTTATATATATTGTTAATTTAATGACAGTGTTTAGTTTAATTTAATTTAATTTTATCAATTGATTTCATTTAGTTTGATTTAGTTTTAATTTTGTAATTTGACATGTATGTATTGCTATCTGACATTAAATATTTTAGTATTATTATTTGTATTGCCAAAGTTTTCATTCATTCCAAAAGACCACTCACGCTAACGGAATGCGCGGAATATAGATAATTACGTATGCCGATATGTATGTATAATATGGGGAATGTAGCGGGAATGGTTTGAAAATTTACATCAACAGCAATTTGGGTTGTTTTGGATGCACACCCGGGATAGGGAGAGAGTGGATTACTTTTAACTGCGCCCCTTAGATTAATTCTAAATGATTTTGATATTTTTGAAATTTACCACGAGCTTTGCGGTGAAGGAAAACATCGTGAGGAAACCTGCAACAAACCTGCGAAGCAATTCAATGGTGTGTGTGAAGTTCCCAATCCGCACTGGGCCCGCGTGGGAACTATGGCCCAAGCCCTCTTGTTCTAAGAGGAGGCCTGTGCCCAGCAGTGGGACGTATATAGGCTGGGATGATGATGATGATGATGATTTTGATAAATTCCCCATACAAGTATTGCAATTTAATTTTACTCAACTATTATTACAGATAATCGTTTAGAGTATAAATATATGCATTATATTTGTTACAACTTAGATACCTACCTCTGTTTTACACCATCAATGATACTCTTAACCCCAGTTTCAAGTAGCCAGGATGTCCCGGTGAGCCAGGACATCGTCTTGGTTTCTTTGATATTAGTGCTAATCATGCAGAATTTGCCTTCTATAGTTTTCCCTTTGACGTGTTGTTTGATTGATAGACACTGGTGGAAGTTGCCCAGGCCGACCGAGCTGCTTGTCAATATACCCTGCGGTACTTGGAAGCTTGCATCGGAAACTGGAACACAAAATAAAAAGAATCCATATTTATATTGAAGTGTGTGTTTGTATGTTTGTCCGTCTTTCACAAACTTTTTTGGCATAGAGGTAGTTTATGGGCCAGAGCACATAGGGCTACTTTGATAACCGAATTCCACGCGGGCGAAGCCGCAGGCATAAGCTGTATATTCTTAAATAACCACATCATTATTGGTAATTGAAGGCGGTTATTTGAAAAGCATTCATGGAGTCGAAGCCAACATGAAGAGGCATTTGGTATTATGAAAATAAATGTTGAAAATAGCCTGAATGGCTTCGAGAAAAGTATGGTACGGCCGTGCCTTTGTTCTTGTTTTGCTCGACTTGGCGGGGGCACTGCCGTGCCCCCAGATAAATTGGGCACAACGAAGGCGTATAAATAACTATGGAAGTCTATCCCCTTATACACTATGAGGATGTGCTAGCGGACAGTCCTCCACATCTACTGCCGGAACATTGCAGAAGGCGAAATGAAATGGGCCACGGAGATGGGATGCTGTGGACAGGATTACCGGGCTGAGATGTGGAGGGATTTTTTCTCTGTGTATCTGTTTTCTGTGTCGCTTGCTATGTCTGGTGTACAATAAAGAGTCTTTGTATTGTACTGTTGTATAACGGACACCTACCATTGCAATATCCATGAATTACATTTTGGTAGGCGGTGACTCACCATTCACTAAATTCACTAACTTGTGTGTAATGCGCACGTGTTTACGTGTATCCCCGGAGGTCGCAAGTTTGTGGTGTCGCTACGCACCAAAAGCTCTACACAGTCACCCCATTATTATAATACTCTACTCTTCTCTACATATATACACATGCCCCGTGTGGTGTCGGGTTAGAATGACACCTCTCCATTTCTTCCGTGGATGTCGTAAGAAGCGACAAAGGATATAGGTTAAGTCAGTATTGTACCGTTTTTGTCAAACTTTAAACCTACGAGTAAAATTGCTAAAAATGGCTCCGAAAACGGTAACGTTTCGTGTGCTCTATCTACCCCATTTGGGAATGCAGGCGTGATGTGTGTGTTCTACATATTGTAAGGAATTGTCAAGCTCACATTCCGAAGTCCTCATATCCCTCAGCTGCTGTTGGCAGCGCACCGGATCCAGTACATTCCGATGTAATTCATAGTCAAACACTCTGCTAGGGCTTCCGGCTTTAGGCCACGAACTTACAAATTTAGTAACACTTAATATTACAAAATATTTAAATAATATATCACACATTAGCTGTTGGCATTTTATATTGCCCATATTGTGGAACCCAATGAAATGATGTTTATAATAATAGTACTTTATGCAACAATTGTATCAGAAAAGTAAAAAAAAAATGAAAAATTAAACAGACTAGAAAAAAATCATGAATATACTTTTCTACTTGTTTGAAGTTGGTGCCTCAGCACGAGCCAACAGCAGTTATAAAAGCCTCATAGATAGTACGGAGGTAAAGTAGACTATGAGATGACTATAAAGGTCCACTTCTGCTGGCTCGTGCTGAGGCACTGACTTCATATCCTACTAAAAATATAAATAGGAAAGTTTGTAAGTGTGTAGGCACACACGCATTATCATTCCTTCTTTGTCTTACTAACTAATATTTTTAGCGAGTGAATGAGTACACTACCGACTGACTCACTTGTCTTTGTATTGTTATTGTATGTGAATGAGATCAAACAATGCTATACATTATGCGAACAGCATTATTTATATTTTAAATTCACAGAGAGTTAAGTCAGTCAGCAAGCAAGCAAGCGAGTAGGTACGAGACGAGTGCGAGAGCGAGATTGTAGTGAGGGTACGAATTCCTACTATCCTTATAATAATATAAATAGGAAAGTTTGTAAGTGTGTTTGTTACTACTTCACGCCAAAACGGCGGGACAAATTTGGATGGAATTTAGTATGAAGATATCTGGACTTCTGTAATAACACATAGGCTACTTTTATCCCGATATTCTTACGGTATAGAGAAAAAATCTCGAAATAACAACCGCTGGACTTAGAGTCATGGAATTTGGCAATAGTAGATTGTACAACAACAGCATAAAACGAGCCATTTTACCCGAGGCATTCATATAGCCACCCGAAGCGGTAGGTATACGGCGAGGGTGGATAGACACGTCGAGGGGAAAATGAGTTTAATGCTCGAGTTTTACACTCTGCTTTTCACTTCGATGGCGAGGAAATGAAATAGCAACAGTGGAAACAATGGTTCACTTTCTATGTACCTTTTATTTTTTATGCATTATTATAATAATTCCATTATTTTAATTTTACTGATTTTATTATGATTGATTTGATTGATTTTTAGTTTTATATAAATGACAAAATATTTAAAAAATATATAGAAACTTTTTTGTTTGTGGCTGTTGACACCTGATTACCTTGGTCTTGAGTTGGTATTAGACGAAGATTTTATTTTATGCACTAGAGCATAAAAAGTAATTTTATGTCGCCTAGATACAGCATAAACACGAACTTTACGAGCATGAGAAGTGAAAAGTTATTTTTAATGCAACGTCAATGAAAACTACTATGTAATTTTCGGGAATTCCCACGGAAATTTTATTTGGTACCTACTTCTTTATGCTAGAATGGTTGAACGGTTTTGGATTAAATTTGGTGTAGACAGCTGGACATCTGGAATAATTTATACGGTAATTTTTATTCCGGTATTCCCATGGGATCGAGATAAAATCTCGAAATCTCATCCGCTGGGTATGAGCCACGAAACCTGGCACTGCTGTTTATAATGCCACGTGATAAGATTACGATGTGGGAATTTTGTAAAATCTCGGAATTTCAGTTTAACTGCAACATCTAATGGTCGCGTACGAAGCCACGGGTAAATACTTATGAATGGTATGTATAAGTAGATAAACTAAAGACACATGTAGCAGATACTGAGTGAAATAAGCTAGTGAGCTAAATGAATAATATATAATATCTCGTGCGCTGCAGATAAATAATCACTATGTTATCACTCTTTCCAGTCAAGTGACACATTTTGCCCACCTCTAGCCAAGAGATTTTCTTGACTTAATTGTACAATGTTGCATACAATACTTTTCTACGACAGATAGTAGGTAAAATATGAAATTAAAGAAAAAAGTAACTTTAGTAAAAACTATGATAAATTCAAATTGAAAGTACACACCAATAAACGAATGGGAAACATAAAAATGAAATGACAATATTTGTCAATAGTAAACTTTTTTTCATTGACGTTTACTTGCCAGTAATGAAAATGATAGCACAAAATACGTATTTCTTACTAGCTTTTGCCCGCGGCTTCGCCCGCTTGGAATGAGGGCTATCGTTTTTTGTCTCACTAGATGGCGCACTGTTGCGTGAGGTTTTTAAGTATGGCTTTCAAAGTCTGTTATTACGGGCCTAAAAACAAATTTTAGATTAAAATCATATTTAATACACCTTAAAACCGTACCATAAAAATATCGAGCATGCCACAGTGTTGCATAGTCCCCGTTTTGTTCGGAAAAAAGGGAGGACAAAGGTTTCCGAAAGACAAAACTGTCTCAAAACACAGACATTAATTGCCCCGGAACGCATATTTGCCATAATTAATTTCAGATATTGCAAAATATTCACAAAATTATTCTAATTATAAATAAACCTGCGTAGCTCACCCAAAAACTATGAGATTTGACATTTCGGACACCTCACGCTACACTAGCGCCTCTTGTGGCGAATTCATACGCGATAGCCCTCATTCGGTTATCGCGCCAACCGCGCGCTGTGCTCTCGGGAACAGTGCTGTTAGGCTGCGTTTCCACCAAAATGTGCGAGGATGTGTTGCGAGAAGGTTGCAAGGAATGTGTTTTTCGTGAACCAATAGAAACGAGGCTATCTGACACAGAACTAAGATCATCGACAAAGCTCAGAGAATTAGCAAGTTGAAGTGGCAGTGGTCATATCTGTCGTAGAACAGACAACCGCTGGAGTAAACGAGTTCTTGAGTAGAGACCGCGTCTTGGCAAACGTAGTGTAGGGCGCCCTCCGGCCAGGTGGAGTGACGATTTGCGAAAGGCTGCTGGTAGAAGCTGGATGTGTCCAGCCGAGGACAGAGCGCAAAGGTGCTCTTTGGGGGAGGCCTATGTCCAGCAGTGGACTGCTATAGGCTGATGATGATGAAATAGAAACGCTTCATTTACCTATCCTCGCACAGCACATCTCTGGTGGAAACAGCTGAGTGGAGCGAGTCGAGGTAAATGAAGTTTCAATTGGTTCACGAAAAACACGTTCCTCGCGCGCAACACATCCCCGCACATTTTTGGTGGAAACACAGTCTTATAGAGTAGAGTACTTATAGAGAATTAGCCTGGTCATTCTACAGCGTTTTCTTGGAAATAATTCGATATAAGGATATTTTTTGTATACGGCTTTTACGTGTAATTTTAAGAACCTATATTTTCGAATCCACCAAAACTTGGTTCCGGAAGATGGTAAAAAAAATTGTACCCTAAAATAGGTGATTTTTTTCGAGCAAAAATGTGACTTAGCAGGGAGATAAAGGAGGGTCTACGGTCCTCTAACTTTAGCAGAGCCTTGATCGACTGATTAGCGCTAACAGACGTTTATGAATCACGTTTTTAGCATCGGGCCTTCAAGGAGCCTTCAAGGAGGCTCTAACTTTTTATGAATAAGGCTGTAAATAATTATCATTTAAAATCCAACAATAGATATGATTGGATGGAAATTAGGTACGTATTTTGTTAAACCGATATAACATGAGCAGCAAAAATAAGTACAAAATGTCTCAAGGCACGTTAAAAAGACATACCTAAACCTTAAATACTTACCTTTTATGCCACTATTGTACCTAATTAATTTTTAATTTTTACTTTAGAAAATATGAAGCCTTTTTTTAAGTTTTGAACACGAAACTACCGTGAGACTCACTCATATTAAATAATATTATAACGGATAACTCACGTCTTAATCCGAGTTTAGCTCGACATGTTTCGGGCTATTTCGTAGCCCTTCATCTCAGGAGCACGCGACTCGGCGGCTCGGGGGTTTAAGTTCCTTTAAAAAAAGTGGATTTTACATGTGTTACAAAGAACATAATATAAAACGCGTAAATTATGATGTAAATAGGCTTATAGCAATTTCACCTGATTTTTACAGAATTATTAAAAAATATTTTTTATAAAATTTTATTTTGGTGGATTATTGAAAAATATATTTGCAAATTACCTCACCTAATTTTTAATACAAAAAAATGCTTATTTGAATTAATGTTAATTTCACTTAGAGCGAAGGTGTTAGGTGACTGGGGTAAATTGAAAAATTAATTCCCTATTGATACTGTGCAAGGTGAAGGAGGTGGTGGTAGGGCATGACCCTTAAAATTGCATTGTTCACCACAATGAACATGATTCAAGACTTTCTTTTGTATTTTTAGCGACGGGTTTGTATCATGAACTTTTTTTTTAATTTTGTCAAATTAAGGGTTATTGTTACCAAATTCACATTATTAACCTTCGTTGGTAAAATCATAAAAATAACTCAGTACCAGTATTAGATTATAATGTTACTTATATCTTGGGGCTTGTTACCGTTACCCAATTGACATTATTTTAACGTTAGGTGCCAAAGTAACATTACTTCAATTGTTTTTGCGGAAAGAAAATCAAGATTTAGAAATAGGTTTAGTTTAAGGCTTTGAGGTAGAAGTTATTTTTGGCGGCTATGAATGGAGCAACGACTCGTTTAAAGTCCCGAATGTCAGTGGGTTTATCGCGTGGAAGGCGTTTTCCCTCTGTTTGAAATTTGGGACCGATTTCCAGGTTAGGTCTAGATAAGAAAAACTTTGAAAGTATAAATACTGATTTAAATTAATAAACAAAATAAATAAATATCATGGGACACTTGACACCAATGAGGGCTATCGCGTATGAATTCGCCACTAGAGGCGGTAGTGTAGCGTGAGGTCTCCGAAATGTCAAATCTAATAGTTTTTGGGTGAGCTACGCGAGTTTATTTATAAACTCGCGTAGCTCGCGTTTGTTTATTTTAATTAGAATAATTTTGTGAATATTTTGCAATATCTGAAATTAATTATGGCAAATATGCGTTCCGGGGCAATGAATGTCTGTGTTTTGAGACAGTTTTGTCTTTCGGAAACTTTTGTCCTACCTTTTTTTCCGAACAAAACGGGACTACGCAACACTGTGGCATGCTCGATATTTTATGGTAAGGTTTTAAGGTGTATTAAATATGATTTTAATCTAAACTTTGTTTTCACGCCCGTAATAATAGACTTTGAAAGCCATACTTAAAAACCTCACGCAACAGTGCGCCATCTAGTGAGACAAAAAACGATAGCCCTCATTGACCCAGTCCCAAACTAAGCAAAGCTTGTACTATTGACACTAGGCAACGGATAAACATACTTATTGGATAAATACGTTTAAAAGATCAAAGCTGAATTAAAAAACGTAGATTGGGTTGCTGTTCTTTCCTCCGAGGACATTAATGTTTGTGTTTCCAATTTCTATGACGTTTTAAATAAAATACTTTTATCTCACACACCGTATTCCAAATCGAGGGAAGGCAATTATCCTTTTTGGTACAGCAATGCATTATTAAAATGTCTCAAAGAGAAGGCCAAATTTCATAGACTGCACAAAAAGTATGGAAATCCTAGAGACTATGATGCATTCTCAATATTGCGTGCAAGATGTAAAGTGCTTATTGATGTATGCTACAAGAAAATGATCTCTTCGGTCGAGGACAGTGTTAGGGATGACATCAAGATGTTCTGGAGATTTGTTGATAGTAGAAAGAATCATTCCGCTATCCCTGAAAACATGGCGTATGCCGGTCGCACCTGCTCTAATGGTTCGGATGTGTGTGAACTGTTCTCAAAATATTTTGGTTCTGTTTTCGAGAAATCATCTTCGGGAACTAAATATGACTTTAATTTTAAACCCAACTGTGATAGTATTTTGGCTTCCATAGTTATAAATGAAAACACAGTTGGCTCTATCATAAAACAATTAGATAGTACCAAGGGAGCGGGACCAGATGGTATTCCTCCTTCAATAATTAAAGCTTGTGGTTCTGAATTATGTGTGCCTTTGTGTCTCATATTCAACAAATCATTATCTTCTGGTTGCTTTCCTGACGTCTGGAAATCAGCGCATATTGTGCCTGTCCACAAGGGTGGAGATAGGTCGCTTTGTGAGAACTACAGACCCATAAGTATTCTTTCTTGCTTTGCTAAAATCTTTGAGTCATGTGTATACGATGATATTTACAATCACGTAAAGCACTCCATTTCAGAAAATCAACATGGATTTGTAAAGAATCGATCAACAGTGAGTAATCTTCTCACTTATAAAAATTATTTGTGTAGTGCTTTTGCGAAAACTAGTCAAGTTGATTCCGTTTACACCGATTTTAGCAAGGCTTTCGATAAGGTGGATCACTTGTTGTTGTGTCATAAACTAAAGGATATTTACGGTATTAGTGGTAGTCTATATCGATGGATATGCTCTTACCTTTGCAACCGGAGCCAATTGGTCGCTTTGAAGGGTTTCAAGTCTAGCCCAATTCCTGTTACATCTGGAGTACCTCAAGGATCCCACCTAGGACCACTTCTGTTTGTTATTTTTATCAATGATCTCGTTAGTAACTTGTCTTGCCCTAGTCTCCTTTATGCCGATGACCTAAAAGTCTACCGGAAAGTGGACAGTGTCAACGATTGTTTATTATTACAAAAGGATATTGAATCTGTCCTCAATTGGTGTGAAGCAAACCGAATGTTGTTGAATGTGGGAAAGTGTTTTGTCATTTCATTTACTAGAAAACATAATCCCTTGGTATACAATTATAGATTGGCTGGTAGTAATTTGAATAGACAGGTGGTAGCCAGGGATCTTGGCGTTCTCTTTGACAGTCAGCTGTCCTTTCGACCTCATTATGAGCACATAGTTAGTAGAGGAAATCAGCTTTTGGGATTTATACTTCGGTCCACTAAACACTTCAATAGGCCACAGAGCGCGATTTATCTGTTCTACAGTTTGGTGCGTACCATCCTTGAATACGCTTGTCCGGTGTGGTCACCATTCTACTCAGTGCATTCCTTTCGAATTGAAAGTGTACAGCGAAGGTTTCTCAGAATTTTATGCTTCCGGTACAAGTTGGGTAAGTCCCTTTCAGGTTACAGCGCCAGACTTGATAGATTTAGAATGACATCACTTGAAATACGTCGTAGACAATATAGCATCGTATATTTGTACAAAATCCTTCATAGCCATATTGATGCGCCATCCCTCTTATCACTTCTAAATATCAACATTAAATATAGAATACGAAAACCTAAAACCTTTTCACTCGAAGTCTTTAAAAATAATACATCCTTTTATAATCCAATAGTTAGAATGTGTAGGGAGTACAACGACTTAGCCGGTGCTCATGAAGACCTAGACATATTTGGTTCAAGACTTAATGTTTTTGTCAGCAAATTAAGGATTGTCCTCAGTTCAGTTGTGTGAGGATTCTAAGTAAAATATAACTAGCTTATGCCCGCGACTACGTCTGCGCGGATCTAGGTTATCGCGCGGTGGCGCCCTCTACCGGAATAAAAGGTATCCTATGTTGATCCTTGGGGTTCAAAATACCTATATACCAAATTTCATCAAAATCGGTTCAGTGGTTTCGACGTGAAAGCGTAAACAACAGACAGACAGACAGACAGACAGACAGACAGACAGAGTTACTTTCGCATTTATAATATTATACTAGCTTTTGCCCGCGACTTCGTCCGCGTGGAATAGTATCTTAGGAAAGTATTTAATTATTTAGAGGTACCTATTCTGCCAATAATAGCACATAGAAACTTCTACGGTTTACTGAAAAAAAACCTATTTTAATACATTGCTTTATATCTAAACTAATTTTTTTGTTCTTCCATTCTTTGTAAAATATAAGTATTCTACCCTACCAACACAAAAGGACTAATTCTTCATAGTGAGCTCTTGACATCTTACGTCCTGTATTGTAAGTTAGGAGGGTAGGATTATAATTAGATGGCATTCTTACTAAGCATTGCTACACATATTTCTATACTTATAGTAAATTTGTTTGAATTCCTTACGAACTTTCATCCCCATATTTCAAGTAGGTATGAAAAATGACGAAATTTGAAAAGAGCCGGAACAAATGTTTTTTAGGGTTCCGTACCTCAAAAGGAAAAAAAATTGAACTCTTATAGGATGACTTTGCTGTCCGTCCGTCCGTCTGTCTGTCAAGACCCTTTATCCCGTAAACGTGCGGAGTATTTATCGAGTTGAAATTAAACCCTAAACTTAAAAAAATATAGGGTACTTTCGGCTGTCCTAGAAACTTGAAATTTGTATAAAGGAAGCTCTTATAGCAAATTTTATTCCCTTTATAGCAAACTAGCTTTTGCCCGCGACTTCGTCCGCGTGGAATAGTATCTTAGGAAAGTATTTAATTTATTTAGGGTACCTATTCTGCCAATAATAGCACATAGAAACTTCTACGGTTTACTGAAAAAAAACCTATTTTAATACATTGCTTATATCTAAACTAATTTTTTTTGTTCTTCCATTCTTTGGTAAAATATAAGTATTCTACCCTACCAACACAAAAGGACTAATTCTTCATAGTGAGCTCTTGACATCTTACGTCCTGTATTGTAAGTTAGGAGGGTAGGATTATAATTAAGATGCATTCTTACTAAGCATTGCTACACATATTTCTATACTTATAGTAAATTTGTTTGGAATTCCTTACGAACTTTCATCCCCATATTTTCAAGTAGGTATGAAAAATGACGAAATTTGAAAAGAGCCGGAACAAATGTTTTTAGGGTTCCGTACCTCAAAAGGAAAAAATTGAACTCTTATAGGATGACTTGCTGTCCGTCCGTCCGTCTGTCTGTCAAGACCCTTTATCCCGTAAACGTGCGGAGTATTTATCGAGTTGAAATTAAAACCCTAAACTTAAAAAAAAGTTATAGGGTACTTTCGGCTGTCCTAGAAACTTGAAATTTTGTATAAAGGAAGCTCTTATAGCAAATTTTATTCCCTTTATAGCAAAATAAGTAAAAAAAATCTGAAAATCATAATTTTTCATGTCTGACTGTCTATGTTAATAAGCCCATGTAAATGACCCCCACATTGCGTACATTTTGCTTATGAGCTTGGCTCTGCTAACACTTGATATTCATAAATACCTATGCACGGAACCCTTGACGCGCGAGTTCGAGTCGATTTTAACCGGTTTTAAGAAGAAGAAGAATTTAAAAAACGCTCGAACAATTATTTATCTCTTATCACGTGCCCAAATACCAAGTTTCATAAAGAAACATCGATTTATCTTCGATAATGACGACCTTCCATATGAGCTTTCATCCCCTATTTCATCCCCTCACAGGTCGAATTTTCAAAAAAGCTAAAACACATACCGACTTATTTCTTATTAAGTGCCTAAATGCCAAGTTTCATGGTTTTATTCCAACAGCGACGAACTTCCTCCATATAAACTTTCACCCCTATTTCAACCCCTTAAAGCCTTTTTTCGCAATAAAAGATAGCCTATGTTCTTTCCCATGGTCTATTCTATCTCTGTACCAAATTTCATCCAAATCGGTTCAGCGGTTTTTGCGTGAAAGCGTAACAGACAGACAGACAGACAGACAGACAGACAGACAGAGTTACTTTCGCATTTATAATATTAGTATGGATAAGTAAAAAAAATCTAAAATCATAATTTTTCATGTCTGACTGTCTATGTTAATAAGCCAGTAAAATGACCCCACATTGCGTACATTTTGCTTATGAGCTTGGCTCTGCTAACACTTGATATTTCATAAATAACCATGCACGGAACCCTTGACGCGCGAGTTCGAGTCGGATTTTAACCGGTTTTAAGAAGAAGAAGAATTTAAAAAACGCTCGAACAATTATTTATCTCTTATCACGTGCCCAAATACCAAGTTTCATAAAGAAACATCGATTTATCTTCGATAATGACGACCTTCCATATGAGCTTTCACCCTATTTCATCCCCTCACAGTCGAATTTTTCAAAAAGCTAAAACACATACCGACTTATTTCTTATTAAGTGCCTAAATGCCAAGTTTCATGTTTTTATTTCAACAGCGACGAACTTCCTCCATATAAACTTTCACCCCCTATTCAACCCCTTAAAGCCTTTTTTTCGCAATAAAAGATAGCCTATGTTCTTCCATGGTCTATTCTATCTCTGTACCAAATTTCATCCAAATCGGTTCAGCGGTTTTGCGTGAAAGCGTAACAGACAGACAGACAGACAGACAGACAGACAGACAGAGTTACTTTCGCATTTATAATATTAGTATGGATAGTATGGATATATAGTAGGGATTATGTTTGTTAACTAAATGCATGTATAGTTTCTCTTGTATTTATATAAATATTGATACTTTCCTTTTTCTTTCTTTAAGAGTTTAATTGTATCACTCTTTCATGATGTGTACACATAGTTTGAATGTAAATGATCTCTTGCCTTAATTATTCTCATTACTGTACCGCATGTTTACAAGTTGTTTTGTGTGCCAAAGTTAATAAATAAATAAATAAATAAATACATACTTAAATTCATATTAAACATCCAAGACCCGAGAACAAACATTCGTATTATTCATACAAATATCTGCCCCGACCGGGATTCGGGATTCGATTTATGTCGTAGGTTGTTGTGTTGTTGATTTATGATGTGATTTATGTGTACTGGTTTATGTAATTGTTTCATCATCATCATTAGCCACAGCAGTCCACTGTTGGACATAGGCCTCTTCCATGGCGCGCCACAACACTGTCTTCAGCCCCAGCAGCCCCATTCCGCCGCCAGCGACCCTCGCGTTGTAATTGTTTATTGTATAATTATTTAATTTTGTTTGGGAAGGTGGGGCGGGACGATTTGGAGCGATTCCAGCCGGACTGGCAACATTTTGCCGAAGCCAGAGACGAGTGGAAGGAGAAAGGGGAGGCCTTTGCCCAACGGGACACTATATAGGCTATTTAAAAAAAATATTGTTTGATGCTTTCTTGCTGACAATAACATGTTGACTCTATGCACGTGGTAAATTTAAAACTATTTTTTTAAAGGGAGGTAATTTTACTATATACTCGTACCTATATCAATACAATAGGTATCTACAGGTATCTATTTATTTACGAACGTTGTAGGTCAAATAAACCTTGTCAGAAAGTAGCAACAAGATAATAAATTGAGCAACATCAACCTGACTAAGAACCTGTTTGTAACTGGGAAAATACGTATTAAAATTTTTTTTTCGCAAATACGTTCGCCCGAGGTTGACGTGTCCAAGGTCAATGAATGTATTGGTGAGATGCGATGCGTAACTGTTTATTATAATGAGCTTACGACCGGACGCTACCTTGATTCTAGAGCCAGATACCCAAAAATCTACCTATCGAAATATTGATGCCATTGAGGTTGGATTTTTCTTATATCTACGAGGTAAGAAAATATCTTCATAAAATGCCTAGTAGTAACTTCAAAAATGTCAAACTTTAACTTTACGTGACATTAAATAAAAACAATCCATATTTTTTTAAATATAGCTATTGATTTACTATTGACTATTTGATGATTCTACCAATATCAAGGTTGAACGACGTTATTTATAAACGAGTACGTTGTTATACGAATGATGTTATTTTCATTACGATTACAATATAGTATATTTTTTATCGAGGGACTAAAATAAGCCAATATATATCTTTATGACTGTGTAATCTATTTTGGTAAATAAATCATTATCTTATCTTATCTTATCTTATATACCCGAGGTGGTTAGCCACCCGAGCTTTAGTGAGGGTGTCTATTTATCCGAGGGTAAATCCAATATAAATATTGACTCTTTAGTCGCGAGGTGAAAACTCTATTTTTCACTTCGATTGCGAGAAGAAAATAGTAATTTTTGTGAAAGAATTAATGCATTTCTTATTCCTCCAGTCCATAAAACTTTCATAGATTTTTAAAGAAATCTTTCTAGATTTCGGCGGCAAAAGATTATCAATTATGTCTTTTGCTCTTTGTTCGACATCATAATTTTCACTATTACTTGACGACTTTGTGAGAGTAATCAATTTATTTTAATCGTTTATGATTTACGCTCTACAATAATTTCAAAGTATTCGCGGTTTTTTTTCCAACCAGACACAGATATAACAAATTGCATCGGCAAAATGGTCCATACACAAACTGGAATAAATAGAATGGCGCCAGGTGGCCATGGTGGTGTTCTATGCGGAAAAAGCATAGAATTAAGACCACGTATACTAAGAACGTAATATTTTCGTCATGAAAATGGTCCACACACAATCTTATTTTATGCCAAAAACTGAGCAAGTACTGGCTGTTTGAGTTTATCTGTCACTCAAAGTAAATTAAAAATAATAATTACTTTTACTCCCTAGGGACTAAAGTCTCCTCCCTAAACTCCCTCAACTCCCGCCTCGTAAGTCTATATTGACCTACTTTAAGAGCATGAGAAGTGAAAAATTATGTTTTGTGAATTATAAACAGTAAAATAAAAAAGTATAAGTACCTTAATTTTGTGAGTACCTTTCGGACTGGTTTTGAACGTAAGATTTTTTTCGTATAAAATCCGGCCGGCATGTTCCTTAGTCCCTACAATGCTACCGTTACGGATAGGCGGCTTATTCGTGTTGATAATCTTGGTCTCGGATAGTTTCGGGAGTGTAATTCTTCCAAAAAACCCAACCGTGAAATCATTTGATACCCCAAGATTTAAAGCACTCAATTTTACTGAAACAGCCATCAAACACGGATATAAAACAGAAGAGCATACTGTAGCTACAGACGATGGTTACATACTAACACTTTTTAGAATAACAAAAGGGGTCAAGTGTCAAGATGAGAAAAAACGAACACCAGTCCTGCTGATGCATGGGCTACTGCTGAATGCGGACTGTTGGTTGGATGCGGGACCAGAAGCAGGCCTGGCGTACCTTCTATCAGACTCCTGTATCGACACATGGGTCGGCAGTGTCCGTGGCACTCACTACTCGCGGAACCACATCAACCTCAACCCTGATAGAGACAAGGAGTTCTGGCAGTTCTCTGTAGACGAAATTGGCTTGTTCGACATCCCAGCTCTGATAGACTACGTTTTGAATAAAACTGGAGTGAAACAGTTGAACTACATCGGATTCTCTCAGGGAGCAGGCACTTACTTCATCATGTGTTCGGAAAGACCCGGCTATTGCGATAAAAGTAAAGTTGTAATCGCTTTAGCGCCTGCTACTCGTCATTTCTATACGAAATCAATATTGTTTAGAGGCGTTCCTCAGTTGATTATGCATAAAAAAGAGTTGCTTGAAGCACTTGGAGTTTGGGAGATCTTCGCAAGAGGATTACCGTTATACGCGTTTTTGAGCAACGCATGTCAATATGTACAGGCATTTGACTTTTGCGAGAGTGTGTTGGCTTTATTTGATGCGCCTCACCCAGGATCTATTGCATCGAAGACTTACCCAAGTTTATTTAAACATATTTTAGCAGGCACTTCTACTCAAAACATCGCTCGTTACGGCCAAAGTGTAATGAGTAAGAAATTCATCAAATTTAACTTTAATAGTTCCAAAAACCGAAGGTTATATGGAGGAAGTCACCCTCCGGAATACAATTTATCTGCCGTGAGTGTTCCAGTTGTAGTGATATATGGTGAAAATGATGGGATTGTGGATGAGAGAGATGTGAAGTGGATGATAGGTAAACTTCCGAATGTTGAAAAAACAATAGCTGTGAATGACAGACTTTGGAATCATTTAGACATGGTTTTTAGCCAGTATACAAACATTATGGTATTTTCCAGTATAATAAAATATTTATTGCAATATGATTAATTGACTATGTTGTTTACTCAGAATACAGAACTAACCAGACACCTCACTCAATAATAATGACATCTTCCGAAAATACTCATTGGGTTGTTAATATTACTTATGATTAAGAATTTAAAAAAAAATAAGAATATTTTATTTATTAAGGTTTGTGATTTTTCTAGTATTTTTTATTGAGGCAAGTAGTAGGTACATTTCTATTGTGACAAGAATTTAAAAAAGTTTTTCATTCACATTTTTTACATTTATCGTACTTTTCGATTAAGATGTTATAACGATAGTAATTTTTATTACTTTAATCTTTTATTTAGATTTGCTTTTTGCTCCAAATAGTCCTTGAAGGAAACCAAAAGGCTTTAAAAAAAGTTTTAATATCTTTTGTGATGCCGGGTCAGACCACACGGTCTGTTATAATATGTGGTCATTGAACTCTATATTAAGTCGTCCTAAGCCGTCAAACAACTTGCATCGCCGATTTGCCGTTAGTTTTTCGATATCGCTTCTAAGAAATACTCATACCATAAAACAAACTATTAGATTGCTGAGGAGGCCGTGGTCTATTGACCTATCGCCTCTCAGAGTCGTGGTTCGAAGCTCGCACCTCTGAGTTTTTCGAAATTCATGTGCGGAATTACATTAGAATTTACCACGAGCTTTGCGGTGAAGAAAACATCGTGAGGAAACCTCACAACCTGCGAAGAGATTCATTGCGTGCGAAGTTCCAATCCGCATCCTCGTGAACTATCCAAGCCCTCTTGTCTAGGATGTAGCAGTAGTATATAGGCTATTAGATTGCTGAGATCAAGCTCTCGTATTTAAGTAATTATCTATCGGCAAAATGAATAAAATGACATGTAATTACTGGACTGAGGAATAAAGTTCTGCGATTGGTTATTTTTTCAAACACTTAGCAGTGCCATTGAAAATAAATGAACATGATACGTTATTGCATACCACGTCAAAAGGTAAGTACATATTACGGATTTAAAAAACTTTAGGCTCTGTCATAATTAACCTGAGTCTCAATAATCATTAAAATATGTTAGCATTATCTCGACGTCACCAACTTTTCACGAGTAGTTTACCTATTTTATCTATGATAAAAATTCATATAATGTAGAAAGAATAGGTAACCGTTTACTTGTGCGACACTTGTGTTGAACTTTGTGCACCTCTAAATTGCTTGTAGCTCTGGCTACTAGGAGTACTAGGGCAGTACCTACAGACTCGTATCTATGAAATTTCATGACAAATTAGGTTAGCTTAGCTTAAAATCGCAATCAAGTAATTCTGGTAAGTTCACACAGTTTACGAGGCCAGCCTTTGTACCGGTTTTCTTATTGTTCAAAGGCTGTTGCTTTCGATACTGTTCAAAGGCCGTGTGGTGGCCCTGGGTAGGTATTAAGTATAGCAGCTTCGTATACCTATCTTTGTGTACTTTTTTATTTATTCTGTTAACTGTAGATCATTTCAATCAGAAAAAAATGCAGTAGTAAAAAGGGTGACGCATCAAGTATGACGCATATCCCATCAAAAGACCCGAGCATGCGGGCGAGCATTGCCTCTGTTTATAACAACATTAAAATTAGTTTGTGAAATAAAAATACGTGTTAACTTTCTTATGACAGAAAAGCAACTTTTATTTTTAATCTTAAAAAGTATTATATGGCATCTTTGATGGCCAGTATTAACATATTAGGTTTAGCCAAATAAAAAGTTTTTATGTTACTAACATAAATATCCCCACTAAAGGAAAGATAAAAATACAAAACAAATGCGATTAATTTTTATAGATAATAAATATTGTGTGGAATGTTACTGGTGCTTAATTTTTAAATAATGTTTATGTATGATTTTTAGTATATTATGTATGTACAATTTTCTGAAAACCATGGTAACAACAATAACGAAATTGGTACAATATTAAGCAATTACCAGATGTTAAGACGTTATAAATTTATTTTGAAGTAAATTATTAATTACGACGTTACTTAAGTATAGATATTCTTTAAATATATTTCCACTCCTGACATTAACAAATTGATCTGTAGTGAAATGTTTCTGCAAAACATTCAATCGCTGCAATGCTGTTGTGAACGCCTCATCTATACGAAGATTATATATTGAAGCTTTGGAAGGCAACTGCACCTGAAATCTATAGTCATTCAAGGTGACGGGATTTCGAGACATTTTACTAGCGATGGATTGCTCTACAGTTGATCTTGAATGAGGATTTGATACAGAGTCCGTTTCTATAGAGTTTTTAAGAATAGTATTTACAAATTGACTTTCACTTCCTGTACAAGACATATTGCTGCATACTGGCCCATAAACTTGGCCAGAAATAACAAAACCTAAAGCTGTGTTCTGTAGCACGCACCGACCGGAGCCTACCGTTATTCGCTCGGGCAGCAAGACGTTAAATATAATACATCTGCAGCTAGTAACATTTTAATTTGCCCAGGAATGTTGAATGTACTGTCAGCAAGCATAATGTGACTGGGAATATTAATCTCAGCAGAATTAACTTTTACTTGAGGAATCGGCAAAGTTATATATTTAACAACAGAACAATTTACTTCTGCAGAATAACCCGAATACAACGAATTAATATTTACAGTGACAGCACGTTCAACTTGCTGCGCTTGCTGTCCTACGGTCACGATCTTAAATTTCCGCTTGAATGATGGAAGACCCAGCGCTTTAGCCAAATCAGCAGTTATGAAAGAGGTTTGGCTCCCACTGTCAAGTAAAGCTCTTACCTTCTGGGTTTGTCCATCACTCGCCTTAACATTGACGATGACCGTAGGCAGCAGCACCGCCGCGCCCGCGCCGAGGGCGCTGCCGCACGCGGCGCCCACCGTCGCGGACACTTTCGCCTGCTCCTCCAAGTGCAGGAGCGAGTTATGTTCCTTGCTGTTGCAATGAACACATTTAAATATAAATTTACATTTGTTGGCGTGTTTGTTTAGACATATTTTACAGATATTATTTTTATTTACAAAGTCTAATCTATTTTCAACGGCTTGCATAATGAAGCGTTGGCATTTGTACAACTTATGACAAGATAATGAACAATATTTACAGACAACTTCAATATTATTAACTAAATTTGTACATTGATATTTCGAACTGACCTTATTTACAGGCATCTTATTTTCTACCTTATGGCTCTCCTCCAAACTCTGCGTTCTAAAAATGCTAGAAAGTCTTGTAAAGTAGGCAATTTAGTCTGGTCCAGATCGGCGAAGTACGCGCGGCACGTGTAGTGGTCCAGCTTGCGCGAGAGCGCAGGCACGAGCACCATGTCCCACGCGTGCACCGGCTGCGACAAGCTCTCCAGCGCGCCGCGCCGACGTTCTGGCGAACCGTGGACACTAACGCACGCAGGCCCGCCGCCGTCCCTCGAGATAGTGGAGGGATGTCGAGGATGTTGTTTACATGAGTTGTTATTGTGATACAGGTATTATTGTACCTTTTGTCCAATAGCTCTAAGGACTTCGTGTAAGATTCGCTGACTATAGGCAGCCCGTCAACTAAATTTAGAGCTTCTGCAGATAGATATTTGCGTAAATAAAATAATTTCTGAATATCCAATAAATTATTATCATTACCTATGACGGCCTTGAATAAATCAATAAATCCTCTATACTTGCAAATATCTTTGCCGTCGAATATGGGTATTTCGAGTGCTGGTAATTTATTTACATAATTATTTACATTTTCAGCGGACGCATATCTAGTCGACGACTGTATATTTTGTGGCTCTCGCATGACATTCAACGCCGTCTTCATTTGCGAGAGAACATCGAGGTACAATTCCTCAGTCTCGTCCGAGTCTTCGAGCTCTTTGGCGCCGTCTTCTAGAGCGAGAACCTCCGCCTTCAAATCGGAGTATTTAGAATACGCCTTATTGATCTGGTCTATGCGTACTTCGAGATCAGTAGGTTCTTGATATTTGTTATCGGCGACATAATTCGCTTTTCTCGTGATTAGACCCTTATAGTAAGCTTTGCTGCGGCTCAATTTATCTACAGACATTTTTACAACTGTACACTCGCTTGTTAAAAAATACAGTTAGCTATGACGCTACACTTAATTTTTACACTGGTTTATAATATTATATCCGGTTCGAAGGACCATTAAATGTTTATAACAACATTAAAATTAGTTTGTGAAATAAAAATACGTGTTAACTTTCTTATGACAGAAAAGCAACTTTTATTTTTAATCTTAAAAAGTATAATATTATGGCATCTTTGATGGCCAGTATTAACATATTAGGTTTAGCCAAATAAAAAGTTTTTATGTTACTAACAGCCTCCCTCTCATAACATAAAAAAGTAACACAAAAATTATTCGATTTCACACTTCTGACAATACCTACTGATAACTCTATCTCATCATCTTAATCTGTTGAGTAAATAAATGACTACTGATTGGTTAAAAAAAACCGGCCAAGAGCGTGTCGGACACACCCGAAATAGGGTTCCGTAGCCATTACGAAAAAATTAAGTAATATTTTTCTAAGGATTTCGAATTTTATACGGAATCTTCCAAGTTTAGGTATATTTTATACCTTAGGCTGCTGTTTACTCTTAAAATACTAATAATTTTTTCACCCGCCGGTTTAGATTTTAGAGGGGGGGGGGACGCTCGATTTTAATGAAAATGTAAACTTTAAAGTTGAATATTTCGCAAACATAGCACTCAATCGAAAAATACAAACAACACACTATAGGGTTGAATGAGAAAAAAAAAACACCTCCACTTTACGTCTACGGGAGGTGCCCTAAATAAAAAAATTATTCAAATTTTTTATTGTATCATTTTGTCGGCGTAGTTTACATATATATCCGTGCATAATTACAGCTTTCTAGCAGTGATAGTCCCTGAGCAAAGCCGCGGACGGACGGACAGACAGACAGACAGACAGACATGGCGAATCTATAAGGGTTCCGTTTTTGCCATTTTGGCTCCGGAACCCTAAAAAGAATTTCATTCTATTCCGTCACATACCTGCAAAGCCTCCAAATTATTGACCACGAAGTTGGAGATATAGACACTGAAGGTGTGTCCGATGACGATCCAGAGAATGGAAATAGAGTGGATGTCATCCACAATCCAAGGTGCGGGAACTGTCTTCGAAAGTCAGCAGCCGGTTGGTGTTAATCTAGAGCGAATAGGCGCGGAACAACTCGTTGGCATCCTTAGGGTCTGTTAGTAGTATCAATGCTAGAAAGCTGTAATTTTGCACGAATATGTATTTAAACTATTCCGACAAAATGGTATAGTAAAAAATTAAAAAAAAGAAGTTTTTAGAGTAGCTCGCCTCCCATAGTCGTTAAGTCGGGGTGTTTTTTTCTCATCCCATCTTGTAGTGTAGGGTATCGTTGGATAGGTCTTTCAAAACTATTAGGGAGTTGCTAAAACGATTTTCCGATTCTGTGATTTGTTTGCAAAATATTCAATTCTAAAGTGCAAATTTTCATTAAAATCGAGCGTCCCCCCCCCCTCTAAAATCTAAACCGGTTTGTGGAAAAAATTTGAAAAAATTTAGGATGGTAATAAGTATATCAAACTTACAAGGAAAACTGAAACGGTAAAGTTTTCTTGAGAACTATTAGTAGTTTAAGAGTAAATAGCAGCCTAAGGTATAAAATAACTTGGAATATTCCGTACAAAATACGAAATCCTCAGAAAAATATTACTTATTTTTTTCGTAATGGCTACGGAACCCTATTTCGGGCGTGTCCGACATACTCTTGGCCGGTTTTTTTTTTAGAAACAATTCTTTTATGGGAATAACTGGATGAAATTACAGTGTAATTTAGAGACAAATGTTTTATAAATATTCGTTTATTCATTATTATGTTATCATCATAACAATAAAAACAATTTTGTACAAACGTAAAAAAAACATATAATGTAATGAACTATATTATAAATTTGTAAATTTTTATATTTCACACCCTTATCATGCTAAACTAACGAAAAATAAATAGTATGATTGAGCAACTAACAAACGTAAACCTAAAGGCACAGAACACAAATGATTGTGTACGTATCACTCCTACATTATAAAGTAGGTACAATTCAATTATGTAAAACATAAACTTATAGAATAATAAAGCCTATTCCTAATTCCAGTATTTCTATATACTTTGTCTTGTAAATTCCGTACCTAGGTACATATAAGTATGCGTGACATTTCATTCAATTTTATTATTTTGAATTTTAATAACTTTTAAATGGAAAGATATAATGTTCAATCAGACAATCAGTAAATCGTCATTACATGTTCTCGTTTAATTAGTCACCAAGTCAAGTCCGAAACTACTATTTTATAAAGTAATTTTTTAACAAATGTATACTTACATGGATAAAATAAAAATGGTTTAAACCACAAAATCTTTGGAAGTAGGATTACTTCTTAACATAGCTCCATTTTTACTTTTTAGCCTTAAGTTAGTAAAATCACAATTCTCGTTTAGCCATTTTTTGAATGCCCCATAACATAATAACAATATTACTATGGAATGTTTTAATATTCATCACTTTGATTTTTTTACCACAATTTTAGTGTTTAAATTAATCTTAATTAATTAATCTTAAGCATCCTTATTATACACTAAATAGTTACGATAAATTTTGGTACGTTTACAAATGTCATTAATATTTGACAATTATCTTAATATATTTTTGACTGAAACACAACACGTCTAAACTTTTTTTCCCAAAATAAAATTGACTCACTTTCTTATTTTATACACATAGGTGCAGGGAAATTTCAAGCTCTACCTACTTTGCACTAAAAATTGGTTTATCGAACAGCATTAAGTTTCCATTTGAGGAGCAGAAAAGCCCCAATTCTTAGAACAAAAAGACTAACGGTGAGAGCGAGGATGTCCCACCAGAACATGTCTGCAGACATTGCGATCTCATTCAGGAACTTACTGGGATATCTGAAAACAAATAATTAATCGTTCAGTGAATTATGGACTTTAGTCAACCTTCATTATGAAATCTAGAGTCCGTCAGTTGATTATTAGAATTACAGGATGCGTATTTTTTATTTATTTTATCAATTAAACAAAAAATGATGAATATAGCCAGTTAAAGTTCCTCATAACGCCACATCGTGTGACACTATTTAGCACGACTGCCCCGAACCACTCCCGAACTTTGACGTGCTTCGTCTTTGTAATTTTTTGTTTAATTGGAAAAAAAACCTTTACGTACACCACATTTTCGATAATTCGCCTTATCACGTGAATTAATTATTCACGGACTAAGGCGTATTAAACATTTTTTTTACACAGAAAAACTTAGATGCAAATGACTGGATCACCTTAGATATCCCAATTTTTAGTCATAGACACTTATGTACAGCCGACAGCAGAAGT
>NC_133481.1:6528796-6619063 GCF_025370935.1 Choristoneura fumiferana | reverse complement strand
TTATCGAACAGCATTAAGTTTCCATTTGAGGAGCAGAAAAGCCCCAATTCTTAGAACAAAAAGACTAACGGTGAGAGCGAGGATGTCCCACCAGAACATGTCTGCAGACATTGCGATCTCGTTCAGGAACTTACTGGGATATCTGAAAACAAATAATTAATCGTTCAGTGAATTATGGACTTTAGTCAACCTTCATTATGAAATAGGCTAGAGTCCGTCAGTTGATTATTAGAATTACAGGATGCGTATTTTTTATTTATTTTATCAATTAAACGTCACATCGTGTGACACTATTTAGCACGACTGCCCCGAACCACTCCCGAACTTTGACGTGCTTAGTCTTTGTAATTTTTTGTTTAATTGAAAAAAAAACCTTTACGTACACAATGTTTTCTGATAATTCGCCTTAGTCCGTGAATTAGATTATTCACGGACTAAGGCGATTAAACATTTTTTTTACACAGAAAACTAGATGAATGACTGGATCACCTTGGGTATCCCAATTTGTTAGTGGACTACTTATGTACAGCCGACAGCAGAAGTGGTCGAGCAGTTGTGAGCTCAACATGATCAAACTATCGCTGTAGGTAAAAGGAGGGTGTGCAAATAAAATTTGAGCTCCACAACTGCTCATCCACTTTTGCTACTGACTGTAAGATTTCAATCTTATAAAATATATATGTGCGAAGGTACCTACACAACCGGTAAACTCTTTCGCTTTTATAAAATCTTAAATTTTATTGAGCAACCTTACTATTACCTACTGACAAAAACAAATAATAGTTAAATATTTTACCTGTAATGGCAATACAGTTCATCATCACACGCAAGATTTGGCCTGTTCAGTCCGTAGATGGCGTTAATGAGGCCTTCGAGGCCGTATCTCAGATAGGACACGTACGAGCCCCAGTAGAGGTAAGAGGGCAGGTCACGGAGGGTCACTCCGAAGCCGGCGAACATCATCATTGGCACGGAAAGCGCTGGCCCGAGGAAAGTGCCATTCTGAAAAAGAACAAAAAATACATTAAATAGACGTAACAGGGACTTGAAGAAGTGCAGCCGGATTTTTTAGCGGATAAGAGTCAGGCGCTGTCTGGTTCCTACTTTTCGCAGTCGTCCATAATAGAATATTTCTCGACTGCACGCCGCCTCATCTCTTGTAGAGCAACTTACATAAAATTTAAAATACTAAGGGCCTGTTTCACCACTTATCGACTAACTTTAAGTGACGGATACCAGTGATAGTAAAGTAATGCCGTCTTTGTTTATTCGGACAAAACAAACAAAGACGGCATTACTTTTATCTGACACTTAAAGTTAGTCGACAAGTGGTGAAACGGACCCTAAAACAAGTAGTTAAACAAAAGCAGGACCTTGTATTTGGCTCATAAGACAACTCAACCCAAAAAATAGACGTAAAATTGACCGAGCGAGCGTGAAGCATGCGTGAAGCGATTCCGTTTTAGCTTGAGCTCTATTGCTTTCTTATGTCTGTCCGTCTGCCTGGCTTTGTTATCATCTATAGGCCGCACTTATATCGCAAAATACTCTAAAAAATACAATAACTACTGGAGTATAAGTAATGACGAAATAAAAGTCGTTTTAAATACCTAATTGATCGATTATGAGTACTTAGTTTGTAGCAGAGAAGCAATACAAAAATTGACATTCTTTGAAAACTGTTTCTTTCACCGTCGGTCAACTAAGGTAACAGCATAGAGAAAGTTGAAATGCGGGTTGGATGTTGCTGTTATCGTTATGCTGCGTACTCACCACGACATTGAATGCAGCTCCGATCATAAGGCCGACGCTCTGCGCCACAAACACAGTGTACATGGAGATTGCAAAAAACATGGCGAATCGCACCAGTTCCAGTGGCTGTGAAGACATGGTGTACACTATCACGCTGAACAAGAAACACGAGACGATCTGAAAAATAAGATAGCAGTTCAAACTACTAATAATTATGTTTATGACGATACTCTGGTGAAAGTGATTGAGTTGAGCAAGGTGTAGATGAAGCCAGTAAAGCTAGCATCAGTCCTTAGACAAGCCAGTGCTGACCTGGCCTATGTTCAGGATGTTAGATGAAGTCAAGTGGATTCATAGGGATTATTCTTGTGAAAATTGAAAAGTAGGCCGGCGTTCTATTCACGCCATTGCTGGCAGTTAGCGCTGGCTTGTCTTGAAAAACTCTTTATAAGAGGCCAATAACAAGCCAGCGCTGCCAACCTGGCTTAGTCTAAACCCAGCTTTAATTTAACTAATTTTCTACCGGGTGTGGCCTGAACACGGGCAAATAATTAAAACATAGATCGTTCTCGTCAATCTGAACAACATTAGTTCAGAGATTTTTAAAAAAATATATATATTATTTTTATTACGCTTTAAAGTTTATTCCAAGAAGCAATGTAAAGCAAATTTTTTGATATTTGTAGCGTGACAGGCGACGTCAGTAGGGTTCTAGGATGGCGTACATTGAATTTACGATTAAGTTTGTTAGAAAAAAAAACAAAAGCGAAGTTTTGATTTTAATCAAGTGGGATCAGGATGATCTAATTACGGGTGATCTATATAGCCCCTGTTTTTAATATTATCCCCGGTTCTGGGTTGCACACTGTATACTATTTCTACTTCAAGATGTAGGTGTAGGTACTTACCGATACGGGCAAGTCGACTATTGTTATAGAGATGTAGTAGGATCCCAAGGAGTACCATCTGTTGAAATGCTCTTTGGATAAAATTGACATCTCCGACGGGACTGTAAAAAGAAATAATAAGTATCATTATTTAAAAATATCTCAAAGGGAACTCAAAGTATATTACAATTAACTTTACCTACAAACTTTAAGCAGTTCATTACAAAGAGATCGGTACGGCTAAAGCCACAACTTTACACGACTTTATTTGCTATAATAATCTTCTTTAACCTCCTAAGGCCCAACGAAAAATTCGGCATGTAGTCACTACAGCCCGTAATCCTACCAGTAGTACTATTGTTTTATACTCATTCAGACCCAAGTACTTAGAAGACTTTTTTTTATGTAATTGTACTTATACCCCATTTCCGATTAGCGTCAAATTTGAAACCAAAATGGCGGGTTTTCTATTAAGTCCTACTGGTAAGACCGTGGTATGCTAGACTACACAACTGTTGAAGGAGCTGGGTCTAAATAACAAAGTTAATAAGTACTATGGGCCTTAGGAGGATAAAAATAAAAATGAATCGCCGAAATGTATGTACGCTCATAACTTGCGAACGACGGCACCGAATCGGATAATTATTTTTTTGTTGTGTTCGTTATTATCAGGACAAGGTTTGTGCGTAAGGAAATTAAAAAAAAAATTGGACACAGCTAGTTATTAATAGGTAATATCCCATAAACGTGCATATTTTTAATTTTGGCTGTATCAATCTTGTAATCGACCAGACCCAACCAGACCACTTTCAACCCCAACCAGATTACTTATAAGAAGATCAGCAATTGCCGTTTCCGTAAAATGTCTATTCAACTAATATCCCATTACGTGTAAGAGAAGTAATGGTAAATGTTCAGCAAACAAGTGTCGATTAGTTTGTATACTCACATGTAAGTATAGTCAGCATCATAGGTGACATCATGTGGTGCATGAGGATCGCGAAGAGAAGGTTGTAGTTTTCCAGGACCCTGGACCCTTCGTTACCGGCGTTGATGAACAAGCTGCCCAGCATAATGCCTACCAGGATATTGACTAACACGCGAAGATGGGTCATAGTCTGTTGAAAAAAAAATTGAGTACCTATTAACCGAAAGTAAATACAACTAACTTCAAATAAATAAATTTCGTTGAGGATTACTCTCGAGAGAAGAAAACCTGTGGGGTATTAAAATCATTTTTAAATTGGTTAACATTCAGGTTTGAACCGAAGTTTGAGTGCCGGTTGTCTTAATCCAATAGAGAATTAGTTCCTTAATAATAATTTATTAATAAAGAATAGAACTGTTGCCCGCAATTTCGTCTGCGTCCCATGGGATCTTTGAACTTTCCCAGGATGAGAAGCGTAGAGCTAGGTGGACAAGGGCCCCAGTGCATAGAGAAAGAATCGGGACCTCACTACCTCTTTTCACGTAGCTTCAACTTATATTGGCCTTCAAAATTATAGATAGAAATAAGAATAGGACACTTGGGCATTTTCAGGAAAAAGTGTACCCTGTCCTTTTTTTTAACCTAACAAATTTTGGGTTATTTCTACTCAGAATCACGAGCACTATCGATTTAAGCAATAAGAAAAGTGTCCCAATTTTAATTGTCACTTTTGTGACGCAGTCTTGAACTTGAACTGAATTTTGTATGGAAAATTAAGGATAATTAAGGCAAACGGGTACAATTTTTCTGAACTCGAGGCTCAAGCTTGCGCACAAGATTTTTTTCCTTCTCTTTTCTTTTATGCTCCTCTCTTTTCAAAGCTTAGGTTAGAAGGCCCCTTTAGCTCCGGGGCCCTGGTGCACTGCACCACCTGGCCCTACGATAGCTACACCACTGCCCAGGATATATAATACCCTACGTTAATTTGAGTGGGGACTATCTCTATGTACCTAATACAAAAAAGAATTATACGGTATCACAAATTAACGTAAGGTTATTTTATATCCCGTTATACTAATAGCACCTACCTATAGCATAAACTACAAAATATTTACAGGTGATAATGATAATCTTAGTTAGTTAGATTTACTAGTTACACGAGCACTCACGGCATCTCGCTTCGCCTTCAAGAATCCTCTCTTAATCAGCACAGATCTTTGGTTACTCTGCGATGTTTCCTCATCATACGGGCCGGTTTCGTGATCCCTAAGCACACTGAGGGGGAACTGCTTCCTCAGAGACTCCATACTCGGAATAGACTCGGGGTCATTGAACCATTCCAGCGCTCGGCCGTTTTCTGCCTTAGTTGTCAAAAGTTGTATTTTGTCTTCACCATATTCGCCGCAGGCGACCTCGATGACTGAAAGAATGGAAACGATCACAAATTTAGTTGTTTTCAGAAAGATAATATAAGAAGAAATCAAAGAAGCCGTTGCGGTACCTGAAGGAATGAAAACTTCCAAATACCATATATTTAAATTGAATCTTGTATGCGTAAAAGTAGAGTGCTTCATAAATATCAGGGCACGATTTCAATTCCAACAACTATAATTACCGACCGGCGATTATAATACATTGCGTGTTGTTAATTATTCACAATTCGCAAATATACGTACCTACTACTACATACGTACTCAAAGTCCTGTTCTAAAGGCCTGTCAATACGTTACATAAATCTTAAATGGTCGAGTATCAAAATGTATCGCATAGTGTATGGATGCAAAGTTCATGATATGACCGAGCTTAATTTTAAGCACTCAAGAATAAGAGTGGTACTTTTTTTTATCGTATTCCGAGCACGCAGTGTGGATGTTCATGCTACTTTTACATTAGCTTGCTCAGGTCACAAAATAAAGACAGATGTCATCACGATAAGGCTGTGATTTTAATTCAAAAGTTCTAAATATGTTTAAATTATCATAAGCGTTTCAAATCTTACCATAGTCAGCTGGATTGTGGTAGATAGGGCAAGGAATGCCAGCCTGTTCTAGATACGGGACCAGGTTCTGCGTAGTGCCTTGGTACAGACAGTTGCCAGCTGCTAACACGTAGACCTGGTCGAAGAGAGCGAAGAGGGAAGCCGAGGGCTGGTGCACCGTGCAGACGATCGTGCGACCCTGGTGCGCCAGACTCCGACACAGCTGCACCACTTGTGAGCACGAGGAGCTGTCAAGGCCACTGCAATTTCGGAGAATTGTAGGCATTAAAGCAACTGTTTAATTGATCAATCAGGCATTAGGTACTTTGCTTTTAAACAAATGTCTACGAACTACAACATTTTTTTTGTATGGCTATGTACTTAGAAACGATAGTTTTGGAATTTTAATATTTTCTAAATGTCTTTAGTTATCGTATTTTGTTATTTTAGTAGGAAATGGTCAATATGGTCCTAATATAGATACAGACTGATACAGTTTTGGCTCACATTTCTAAATATACATTAAAAATCGTCGTAGTAGGTGCAACAATAATAATATTTATTCCTTATGCTTAAAGCTATCACTAAAGCCGTAGTAAAGCCTCAAAGCAAGGACGTAGTGGCCGATAGAGGATATTTTTTACAAGCTTTTATTTATTTTATCAGCAATATCAGCAATAGTAGTTACTAGGTAGTTAGTTGTCTGTAATCAAATCTTAGAAGTCAAATTGGGCTTACTCTCAGTGGTCAGAGTCGTGATACTAGCTGATCAAATATGTATAAAATGTATACTCACGTAGTTGGTTCGTCAAGGAACATAATAAGCGGGTTGTTGATCAGCTCCAAGGCTATTGAGAGCCTCTTCTTCTGCCCGCCTGACAGCTGCGAGGCGCGCGTGTTGGAGTGCTCGTAAAGACCAAGATTTGTTAGGATGTCTTCAATCTGTAATACGAGAAAAGATTTTATGTTTTAAACAGTAAGTCAAGTAATTTTACTAAAGGCTAATACATATACAAAATATATATTTATTCATTAAGTAAATACAATCGAAATGCTTTGAATTTAGCGATTTGTACCGTCAGGGAGCTACATCAAAAATCGGCTCGAAAACATATCGACTGAGTCAACTTGGTATATGAAAGTTTGGGAAATTGGAATATCTACTTTAGGATGTGTATCTAATATAGTTATTTTTCTTTCTTAAAATTTCATATCGAGGTTAAGTCAGATACACATCTAGATTCCCACCAGGTTGTCTACATTGTTTACTTGACGTCAGTAATTTGTTTAGTTATGCTGAGTTAAAATAATGTCTTTTAATTAATAATTTGTCTCGATAATATGACACTTTTTGAAATAAAAAGGAATTTACGAGACAGTGTTCTGACACATTAACACATTTACTGTGACATGCAGTAAATATAATTTAATTAGGATATTTGTTGACTAAAAATAAAGAAATGAACTTATATTTTGTAAGTATAATAATTATACTTTCAAACATCCAAAACGTCAGTGATGAAATACATGTGGGTTCATATCGGCGGCATATAATTGATGAAAGTCACAATGTAATGTTTGTCAGACAGAATGTATCGTTTGTCATACATACCTAACTCTTTTTACTCTGAATCCATTAATTGTTCAAAATTGTTATAAAACAAACCAATCCTAAACTACAGTTTTCTACAGAATGACCATTTAAAATCTTCAGAAAAATTTACAGTTGCAGCGGGAATAAAATTATGGCAAACAATAATTTCAGAATGCAAAATTTTCACGCTTTTTTCACTCTCCGAATTTCCTACCGAAAATAATCAAAACACTAGGTACTAATACATACCCAATTTTCACTTAATCTAATTGAATACCTTTAAACGAGCAATTGTTGTATATGTATATATATATATAATTATGACATGATAAGACTATCTCTAGATTAAGAGATATTGTAAATAATGATAATAGTATTTAAGATGTAATATATATATATATCGGGGATCTTGGAAACGGCTCCAACGATTAAATGAAATTGGTATGTGGGGGTTTTCGGGGATGACAAATCGATCTAGCTTTATCTCTGGGAAAACGGTTATTATCGAGTTTTAGCCCAAGCAAAGCTCGGTCGCCCAGGTACTTTAGTATTAAAAGCGAACTTATATATTCGTTAACCGACAGTAACCTACCGAGGAAGTAGGTACTTTAGGTACTTCAAAGAAAAAGAGAAGATGTAATAAATCATTTTGTCTTCTGTCACGCATTGTGATATTAAGTGAAGAGCTCTAATAAATTAATTACATTTTTTATCTCTCATTAAACACTTCCGATAAAATATACCTATTTACGACACATTTTATTTCTTCCACAAAGTCTTACTATCTTTTGCGACAGTCATTTTATTATGTCATCGAAGAAACTCGAATTGTTGTAACTAAAATGAAGTGTCATAACGAAATAATGACGTTTTCATCTCCGATGAATATGCCTTTAGTTCAAATAAATTAAATTGCTTGAAATGAAAATATTTCTTATGATCCAGAAGAAATCGATTTCTAAATTTAATGCGCAACCAGTTCGAGGACCTGTAATAAATTACAAATATGGTATCTTTATGGCACTTTGAATTTTCCATATAAGCAGTAGGTATATACGTTTCTAGTTTTTGCAACCAAACAGAACTCTGAAAAATCCAAAAAAACAATCATCCAATACAATCATGTTAATTGTGTTGTTTGTCCATCTCATGTTTGGAATGTGGTTTTTTAGAATAGCTTTAGGTCAGAAAAAGGCTACTTTTTATCCCGTTGTTGCACAGAGGGAACAGCGCGCGATAACCGAAATCCACGCGGGCGAAGCCGCGGGCAAAAGCTAGTTATTATTATAAAATAAAAGGTTTGGTGAAACTGCTGTAAGTAGTGATTAAGTACAGTGCAATTATCGTGCTTTCTAAAGGCATTTACACATGTACTTACAACTTCTCCTTTTTCGTAGCGATCCAGTGAGGTCGGTAGCTTGAGATTGGCCGCGATGGACATATTTTCACCAACCGTCAGCAGCCCCTGCAACCGGTCGTCCTGTTGAATGTAGCAAGACATCTTCTTGAACTGCTCTGAAATAAAATTAGCGGTTCAAAGTTACACATTTCACTTTTTTTTGATATTTTTAGGATTATAGGCAATAAATGCAAACGATGAAACGATGTATGTAAACCATCTTCTTTGTACCATGTTTGAGCAAATAAATGACTGATTACTAATTACTGATCAAGTAGTCCGAGTAGATTGGAATTTTGACGACAACCAATTTACGTTTACTACATTTTCTAATGTTCTTTTTTTACGTACTCATAATCCTTCCTCGCCCGTTGAGGAATACAGCTCCCCCGACCCCCGTTATCCTGTATCCAGAGAGCACATCCAGGAGCGTGGACTTTCCGGCGCCTGACGGGCCCATGATCGCCACCAGCTGTCTTGGTCTGAGCCGACCGTTGACTCCATGGAGAATTTGTTTGTATCCTGAAATAAAATAAAGATATTGGGAGTTCATTTATGAAAGACTCTGTTGCCAGGGACTCTGTCCGCGTAGAATTTGTTTATCGCTATCCCGCGGAAACTGCAATTTTCAGGGATAAATGTCGTATGTCTTTTCCCGGGACTCAAACTATTGTTTCATCTTAATCGGTTGAGCGGTTTACACGTGATAAGGTAACAAACAAAAAAAACTTACAAACTTTCGCTTCTATAATATTAGTGGGATTAAAAAGTCGTGGTAAGTTTGTATTGCTTAAGCTACAATTCTTTGAGGTTAATGATTCATGATCCAGATAGATTTTGCAGCTGGCAAGGGTCGTGGTAAGTAGGTACCTAAGTATTGTTTAAGCAGAAATTCTTTAAGGTTAAAGGTTCATGATCCAGATAGATTTTGCAGCTAGCAACCCATCAATGACCTATTTGATCGATCGCAACTCGTTTCCGCGACACGGTCAACCCTAGCTATGATAACCTTTATGGACGTCAGCGATTAGTTATGTTGATGACATGCTCTTGACTGCTATTGATGTTGTTGACGCTAAATAACGGCTTAATTGGATCAAAAATGTTGTTTGGTTTAGGACTAGGCTTGGTAACAATTTCTTATTTAATTTTATAGTAAGCACTTATATTATTGATTTTGCTTGTTTCCCAACAAGCAAAAGCAAAATATTTATCTAACCTCAACGCATAAAAAAAAATTAAGCACGAAAATAACCATGCGGCAATTAATTAACCAGGACGAAGATGATCGAAAAAATATTACAGGAAATAATTGTATTTTCTATAATATTTTTTTAATTCGATTCGATTCGCTACATTTTTATACGCTACATTTATATAACAACTCACAATGCTTTGCTTAGGAATATGTGTTACCAGATGTAAGTATGACTGTACTCGTATATGTACGTATACATACCTACACTCATATAGGTACAATATAACACTACCTATTCCATTATACCCTAATCAAGAATGTCTTTAATGTGCTGTGCTATGCAATAACGATGAAACACATTACGGAGGTCAGTTTAATAGCAGTTCAATGTTTTTATCTCATTTAGACAATCGACTAAAGTTTAAGCAAGAACCTACGTGTTGTCTAGAATCCACGGCAAGATTATATTTATTGTCTTGACCTCGTGAATCCTCACGTAAATACTTTAAAAGAATAAATAAATGAATGCTAAGAATGTCGGTTAATGAAGAATTAATTTTAAGAATGTTAAAATAATATTCAAAATGTCAGAGACTGGTGGTGACCCACGTCTAGGTCTGTATGTAGTACATCTGTCAAAAAAAGTTTTTTATTTTTATTTGACTGGATGGAAAACGAGCAAGTGGCTCTCCTGATGGTAAGAGATCGCCACCGCCCATAAACACCTGCAACACCAGGGGTATTTAGGGGTAGTTAGGACCATAGATGAGAGTGTGTATAGGACTCGGAAGGATATATAACTCCGTGATTTTCACTTATAACTAGTGGTACCTATTATCCAGGGCCCTATTTCACCAACGTAACAATGGTCACTGACATTATATGCCGAGTGACAATCTATATTTGTATCAAAATTTAATGATAATTATGTTGTGAAACAAGAATTATTTTTCTTATTCGACATTGATTTGTAGACTTTTCAGTAGGTAAATCTTGACATGAGATTAAAGCTGTGTCAGGTTTGGTAGTGGTCCGTGAATGGCTCTCTATAAAAGTAGTAGTCGCAACTGGCAGCGTGGTGAACTAGGGCCCAGAATTTAATCTTGATAAGGCGTCAATACAAAGCCAAGATCAAGAGCGGGTAGTTCGAAAAACTCGCGTGACTAAACAAACATGATACATCACACATCAGTTTACTCACGACCACAACTTTGTTTTGTCATGTGGCCAAAATGTCTAGCTCAAATAAATAATATGTGGTGTTAATTGCCTGATTAAATCCTAGAAATGGTACGAGTATTTGACGTCAGGACTACTCGTAGTTTTTTAAATAATAGCCATGTTTACTTGCCACAAAAATGACAAAGTTAATGACCCTAAACATAAAAGTATTCTCAAAGTAGATTCTTAAGAGCTATCACATAAGTGCGCATAAACCAATAAACAATGACACTCCACAAACGCTTGGAGTGTTGACAAAGATAAGCGTATTTTGTTGACATCTGTTCCTCCGACGTGTAACGATAATGTGTTATTTTAGCAGAAACATGTGCGGAAGCAAAAACAATGAAATCTTTGTAAGAAAAACGATAACAACGATATTTAAGACAATATAATGGCAATGTTTTTCGGATAAGCCGACCGGAAAGAGATTTCTGCAATTAACTGATGAATAACGTCACACATTACATCCACTATATCTTTATGTACCTACCAGCACCGATATCTGACACAAATAAGCGTGTATAAATATCTGATACGACTCTATTAGTACTTATTATTGCACGCTCCGCTGTGGCAGACATTAATGCAAGTGACTGTACGTAATAATGTGCGTTAAGTTCAAATTTTCGGCTCTCACTTTTCATAGTGTGTTTTACTTTTGCTTCTGTTGTTCTGTCATTTGTTTAAGGTTCACATGAAGAGATGCCTTTAAGAGTTCATATTTCCACCCGGTCCTGTAATTTGTTAATTTCATGGTGTCTTCTGTAATAAACAGTTATATGTCATTATACAGTTATACTTATCTTTATTTACGGATATTATCCCCTTCTTTGCAAATGTAGCACTGATTCGTTGAAGGACATTCTCGTGTTCTCGAGCGTGGCATCTAGGGCATGGATACCGGTATTCGGTATTACCGAAAAACCGGGATACCGGTCATTTTTTCCCCTCTTTTAATACCGGTATTAAATATCTACAAAACCGGTTTTTCGGTATTTTGACTTGTGCTTAAAATAGTAAATAGTGGCATCTGTATACGACACATATTGTTGCCCTGCAGTAATACTACAAACAATTGTATAAATAATTTGACATTATAATTTAAGTACCGGTTATAATAAATTTTGTGTTTTATAGTACTTACCTAAAATGGGTTTGTAATATAGGTTTCTAACTTATGTTTTTTTTGCTTTTATCCTAACGCATTCTTTTTTTTACTTATATATGTATTATGTGTAAATAAATAGGTACTTTTCTGTGATAGTATGAGTAACTTGTAAACGTATAACTTTGTTATAAAAATGTTTGTCAAAAATTTGTATCTGTCTTTGTTTAGAAAAAAAAACCGCCCAAGAGCGTGTCGGACACGCCCAAAATAGGGTTCCGTAGCCATTAGGAAAAAATTAAGTAATATTTTTCTAAGGATTTCGTATTTTATACGGAATCTTCCAAGTTTAGGTATATTTTATACCTTAGGCTGCTAATATTTACTCTTAAACTACTAATAATTCTCAAGCAAACTTAGCTGTTATAATTTTCCTTGAAACTTTGATATACTTACTACCATCCTAATTTTTTCCAAATTTTTCCACCCACCGGCTTAGATTTTAGAAGGGGGGGACGCTCGATTTTCATGAAAATTTGCACTTTAAAGTTGAATATTTCGCAAACAAATCACTGAATCGAAACTTATACAATTTAAAAGACCTATCCAACGATACCCCACACTATAGGGTTGGATGAGAAAAAAAACCCACTTAACGTCTATGGGAGGTACCTACCAAAAAAAATTTTTTTGAATTTTTTATTATACTATTTTGCCGGCATAGTTTACATATATATATCCATGCAAAATTACAGCTTTCTAGCATTGATAGTCCCTGAGCAAAGCCGCGGACGGACGGGCAGACAGACATGGCGAAACTATAAGGGTTCCGTTTTTACCATTTTGGCTCCGAAACCCTAAAAACGAATCGCAATAAAGTGTTTTGGAAAGCCTTTCAAAAAATTATCGTCAATATATCCTCTGAAGCCAGTTTTCAGTTAACTAATAGGATGCGTATGTACCTATCCTGTGTATCTACACGTTTAGAGTTAATTTACGCAATCAATTAGTTTTGACCTACATGCAGTAGTCGATAGTAACTCATTGCGAAATGGACTGTATTGTGAAATAAGTGACGGAGACATTTGTTTATTGGTAATTAATTTAATTATTACTTGATTAATGTTCTAAGCAAAACCTAGGCGTATATTTATATCTGCGAAGAAAATTATAGCAAATCGAGCAAGTCAATTTAAATAAGAAATCACACAAATTGCAGCTGCACACACGCTACATTGCGTAGTTTCCTGTGTAAAAAAAAATTTTAGAATAGAATAGTGCAATGAGAGCATAAAACGAGCCATTTTACCCGTGACGTTCATATAGCTACCGGAGCCGGTACGGCGAGGGTGGATAGACACGTCAAGGGGAAAATGGGTTTAATGCTCGAGTTTTACACTGCTTTTCACTTCGATTGAGAGGATCTTAAATAGGAACAGTGGAAAAAATATTGTTCACTTACTAGGTTTACTAATCTTTTATTTTTCATGCATTGCTATATAATTATATTTTTTAGTTTTTTGATTTATTTTGATTGATTTTTAATTTTACATACAATAAAAATTATTAAAAAATATATAGAAACTTTTTTGTTTCTGACACCTGATTACCTAGGTCTTAGACGTAGATTTTACTTGATGCACTAGAGCATAAAAAGTAATTAATTATATGTCACGTAGATCTAGCATAAATACCAACTTACGAGCATGAGAATGTAACATGGCAAACCTCCGCGGTGCGCAACTGGCCGCCTACAGAAGAACAAAATTCTAAATTCTAAATTATTGATACTCTTTGTTTTTTTTTTTCATTATTGGCTTTACTGTTAATTTGGCAAGGCGTAAGCAGAAATTGATTAATTATAGAAAAAAAATATACTTTTACTCGGCGATAGCTAAATATTTCACTGAGCTACTTTTAAATAAGGGCTGCCTCTAACGCAGGTATTGTGAATATTATTTGCTCTATTTATACATTTATTTCTTTTATATTATGTAAAACCTAATCCAACTCTCGTTTAGCTTTCTTTCTCTGGCCCGACACTAAAACGAGACTTGGATGGGCGCTGCTAGCAAACAGTAAGGCAGGGTTTTTTATTCCAGCCCTTCCGTTTTCCTGCTGATTCTTCTCATCTCCACTTCTACTCCGCTCCGCTGCTTCGGTAACGCCTTGTTATTTCTTCGACCGCCTAGCCGGTTACAAGAAGTGAAAATATTATTTATTTAGTCCGGTCTCCGGTTAGATTATCAGAAAATATTTGTCAATCAAACAATAAAATTAAATGACGGAGATGTCAGGGGTGCGCAAAAGTTCGGGGGTGGAAGCCCGTGATGTCACGCGGAATTTTAACCGGCTGTGTCTTCATTCTTTTTGTTTGATTCACAAAAGTAAAAATATTGGACATATATTTATATTGTAACTGACGGACTTACTTAATTAGATTTTTTCATGGCACTAGCCTATCAATATACACATTCAATTCTTAGCAGATACCTAAAGCCGATGAATAAACGCATAATTTTACTCCATATAGGTACTTACTAATGTTGGATGGAATACAATTATAAAACGACAACAAAGTTTGCAAGCTGTTCACACAATCAGTGGTTATTGATTTTAACATGCACGTTTCTAGTGTCGCATGCTTTTTTACGTCTCAATTTCTGCGTAGGTACTTGTATTGTCCATTACTTTGGATATTTCTACCAGTTTGGTTTACGATCATTCCACATCAGCAATCGTGTAGATACCAATGGCGTGGGGAGAACCTTTTCGTTGGGCTAGGATCCGATGTCAAAACCTTGTTAGTGTACATTATCGACGTCACGTAAAAATTTTAGACTACTCTTACTACTAGTGGGAATTACCTTGTTACGGCGTCACGATACTGGTAGTTAAAGATATAAATCAAAGCACCACCGTTATTGAGCTTAAGGTACTGGCGCTGATGTATCCATTCCGTCTCGGAGAATAAGACAGCCGGTGAAATTGACACATGATATTCTATATCTAAACCAGTAAGATCTAAACCATCTGGGCTGCCAATGCATTTGCAGGTCTCTGTTATTTCAGGTGCCCATGGATGATCAAATACAATTTGATGACCCACACTTGTTCTTTTGCCATCAAACTTTAAAACACATTAATGTACAAGTAGGTATGTAAGTAGGCGTGTAATTTAATCTACATTAGGTACGCGTCCGTCACTCCGTCCGTCCTTAAAAAGGTAGCTACATATAAAGAGGTAACCCAATTTTGTCTTCTTAGATTTGGAAGCCCTAAGGCCCCAATGTCATTTTTTTTTTTTATGTGTATAGGTAATAAATGTGAACTAGTTTTACCTAGCCTTACAATACACGTTATCAAAGTCGAAAGTACCCTCCATTAAATCGAGTTTAATAAATATCAGGATACTTAACGTAAACTGTTGATCAGCGCGTTGTATTTGTGTGACGTTGAAGTCATTGACCGTTTGCAAAGATCTTTCCTTTGTTGGCAATGCTTGCGCCCCCTCGAGCGGCCTACTTCGCACGTGCTATCACTATCAGCTGCATTGACGTCACGCGTTCACTGACACTGATAATATTCGCTACTGTTCGCCGAAAGTTAGGCGAATAGCACGTATAATATACTAACCGTTACCCGCGACTCCGTCCGCGCAGAATACGTTTATCGTTATCCCGCGGGAACTATGGAATTTTCCGGGATAACAACTATCCTATGTCCTTCTCCGGGGCTCAAAATATCTGTATACCGAATTTCATCTAAATCGGTTGAGCGGTTTAGACGTGATTGAGTAACAAACATCCAAACATGTTTACAAACATTCACATTATAATCTTAGTAGGAAGTAGGATAGGATAGGATAAGCAGTAAGGGCCTTTGAACACCGCGTTTTTAACGCACCGTCAACGCGCGTTTGTATCGATACAGCAGGGCTACTACGAAACTCGAAACTCGAAGTTCCTGTCGTGCGGTCCCTCTGACACTTATACTATTTAATACGAAAGCGAGATCCGCACGACACGAACTTCGAGTTTCGAGTTTCGTAGTAACCCTGCAGACGCGATACGCACGAGAATTATAAGGCTGGTGTATGGGGAGGAAAACGCGCTGTCAACGCGTCTTTCTAAAACTGGTGTCGACTGCGCGTTTAAAATACGCGGCTCTAACTGATAAAATTAAATTTTTAACAAAAAATTTAACCGACTACAAAAAACTATGAAAATATTTTTTTACCAGTCTGAAGTCGGTGCCTCAGCACTAGCCAGCAGCAGTGGACCTATTAGTCGTCTACCTCACCTACATACTACATATTGGGCTTCAATCACTCCTGCTGGCTCGTGCTGAGGCACCGAATGCAGACTGGTAAAAAGATATTTTCATGGTTTTTTGTAGTAAGTTAACAAAATTGTTATATATTTTTTTCACGTTTTTTAGTGTAAATAATCTAAGATCAGTTTAATGTCAACTGCGCGTTAACTTTTACGAAAGATTGTATTTTCCTACACAGAGCCGTTCATTATCGAGGAGTCCTGGTGCTTCTCCAACCTTTCAATTTCACTATCATCAACTGCTTTAAAGTAATTGAAATTCAACCCGTGAAGTACTTGTTATTGAGTAGTAGCTCCGTTGGTCAAATGTGGTCTTCATCATTACAAATTACCATAGATGTTCCTACAATATTTAAAGAGTACCCTCGATTTCCTTCGGACCTAACCATCAGGTCCTGATTTAGTGCTTATGGGACCTAATTGAAGGCGAAACGAGCGAAAAAATTTTTTTTACTAAGTAATAGGTTTATAAATGACGGCGTTCTGAGGTAACAAATATAAAAAAATTACAACTGAATTGATAATCTCCTCTTTTTTTGAAGTCAGTTAAAAAAGGCTCTAAGTGATATAAAAGCAACGCGCCAGATCGTCCTAAGAGAATTTCAAAAACTAAAGTAGAATATCTGCTGTAAGGATTGTTCTCGACTTTCTAATTAGTATGAAATTAAATAAATAGCATAAGCGAACGCATTCGGGACATTATTTATTGTGACAAAAGTAATAACTAGACGCATATACTTTTCGCATGATCATATATGTGAATCTGCGAAAAATATAAATAAGTACAACACGATTTGCATATTTGGCACATTTGGCACATCTGGCAGAGTTTATACTAAAACAAGTGTAAAAATTATCAACCTATGGGTCGCGACCGCGGGGGATTATTATATAACAATGTACCCATCTATGGTTATTCAACATTTGTATTACAATGTCAGAATAAAATTAGGTTGTCAAATATTTTTTCGGACCAATGGGTGTCGCACTGTGGTAACTGTGGGAAAACACTGTTACAATCTATTTGCTGATGCACCGATGATGTACCTATTTGCTGAATGTTCACGTGAGAGATAAAGACGCCTTTATTTCTTACGCGACGAAGAAACAGTCACAGTATATATATTATATAAGCTAAAGACGAAGACGTTTCCCGACGTGTAAAGTTCTTTTATATACACGAGTCATTTTCAGTCACACGATAAGACAAGTTCGTTTGTGTCTTCAACGTGAAACAGAGACTATTTATCTAAACCAGTAACTATTTTTTTAAATTATTATAACATTATCGTAAATTATTCGACCATCAAGATTAACATAATAACTATGATATTATTTATTTTACATACATGCGTACATACAAAAACAGAAAGAACTAACCTAAGATCTTAACTAAATACATAACAAAAAAAAATATAAAAAGAAACATCCCGTCCAAAAATTCAAAACTCAATACTTTATTGCTCTTCCACAATGTATGGTTACAGATGTTACAAAAGTTGTGGTGTATGTATGTATGTATATACTTTATTGAACTTACATAAAACACAAAAATAATACAAAAAGAAAACAACAAAACAAAAGAGTACAAAGGCGAACTTATCCCTAAAAGGGATCTTTTCAAGTATATGTGGTCATCGTGGACCCTGTTGAGCACAGCAATATTTATACAAGAGGGTAACTTTTACATATTATTATATTGGGCTTTTTCCGCCTGTGGCAGGGGTCCCATGACACTGCCCGCATTATCCCTTTGGACCGCAAGGCGCGATCCGCTGGGATACCTCACCTACAGGTACCTTACTACATGCCAGCTCTTGGGTCTCCAATAGCGTCAACCAATCGGGAAAAAACAACTAATTACCACTCCGCAACTTGATAGTTTAGATCCACAGAAGATCTTGAGTTAATTACTGGTTTTAATATAGCATAGACAAGACACAAAAAAATAAAGGCGGTTAATTGTTATAGATTAAATATTGCTTAAAAGCTAAGTTAATGAACAAAATAGTCCCTAGCAAGTAAACAACCGCTATCACACTATATTTATAGAACCCCTTATTTGCGTTGTGTTAATTGTCATTAATTAATTTAACTAAGCGTAATTGATAACCCTAAGATGAGCCGTGGCGTAACAGCAGCGAGTCATTGTAAAATTAAGCCTTATCGCGACCTTGCCGAGTAAAAAGGATTATGCACATAGATACGTGTTAACTAATTATTTATGAGTGGTATTTTAATGACAATTGGCTGTAAGTACTGAGAAATTGGGAGATAAGGATATCACAGTCAGTTTGACACAATTGTTCAGAGAGGTTAGTTTAAATCGACCTCTAAAGACTCCTTAAAACACGGATACTACCTGATTTAAAACAAAGTGTAATCGGTTCTATTCTCGACTCTGGTTTTGAGTTATTTATTTAACGCCTTGTTTGTATAAAAAATACTGGTGACCAGACGGCAGGCATTTATTTTCGCCAACGTTTGAGCATGGCCATTTAACGCGAAAACGCGATGTTTTAATTTTGAATTTTCATTGGTTGTTTGATTATATCACTTAAACTATGTTAAAGTTTTAAAAAAAACAAAACCAGCACCAATATCTGACACAACAACGAGTCTATTTCTAGGACCGGTATAGGACGTGTCAGATATTTTTGCGCGTTCCTATGTGGCAAATTTTAATGCCAGTAACTATGCAAAGACATTTGACACCACATTGCCTTCATTTATGTATGTATGTATGTATGTAAACTCTTTATTGTACAAAAGAAAATTAACAAAATACAACTGACAAACTTTAAGATACTTGTACAAAGGCGGACTTATCCCTTTAAGGTCATTTAGTCATTGAACCGAAAGACTCCAACAGCTGTTGTTCGTGAACTCTACAGAAACCGGTCCGGCTGTTAACCATATCACGCGGCTTTCGTTTAACGCGGTAGAGTCTTGATATCTCTTGCACCGTTGCACCCCACCATATTCAACTTCATTTGCGATTTATTTTCCCGTGAAAGTAAAGCTACTTGGAAGCGCTGGGTTTATTTCGAATATTTGGTTGGTCAAATTTGAACAATGACTTGTACCTTTCACATCAATCTTTGCAGCAAGTGGCCATACCGTCGCTTAGGTTTTGAACCGATTTTGAACATTCTTTCACCTATATATAGGTAGGTGGAATTTATCATCGAATAACATTTTTATCTTTTCTTGACATAGGTAGTATAAAATAAAGTCACAATCCCGCCGTCTGTCTGTATGCATGTGAGCTTAGATTTTTAAACTATTCAGGGAATTTTAATGCGGTTTTCATCATTAGTTAGACAGTTTGCTGAAGGTTTATATATGTAATACTCCTAAGTTACTCCTTCACGCTAAAACGGCTGGACGGATTTTGATGAAGTTTGATATGTAGATAGCTGGAGATCAGGAATAACACATAGACTAATTTTTATCCCTATTTTCCCACGGGATCAGGATAAAATCTCTACATCTCCACCGCTAGCTTTCGAGTCATGAAATTTGGCACAATTTTATAAGTGCAACGATTTTTAGAGAAATCTCATAGGATTTTAGTAAGGTTCCGGAACTTCAATTCAACTGCCAAATCTAATAGTTTACGCGCGCGAAGCCGCGGGAAAAATATAGTCACGGTACAATTTCCATACACAATCAATCATTCACTGGTAATAAAACACATGAACGTACATCAAGGTATGATCTAACGTGAAACTTTTAAGATCAATAGATAAATATAATGTAAAACGATATCAGCAGTGTCGTAAGTTTCTATTTAGTCCAATAGTTCGTTATTGTCCTACATTCGTTGAGCAACATGTCCTTGCGGTGACAAAAAAGGTATTATAACTTACTCATGATTCTATACTAAGTGACGAATCAAGGTCAATGCCGTATCTTACGCAAAACATTATGCTCTCAGCTTGGACTCTGTTCTTGGCATTCAGATGAACATTTGGGAAATGGAGGAAATACGACGTCTATTGTTTTACCACACAATAAAAGATGACAGTACCTAGAAAGAGATGGTGAATGTGATTGCGAAAGTGTGTACGTCAGATAGCCTATAGGGCTGTGATACTTTGAAAGAACCTTACAGCTGGCTTCATAAATAGTTTTATATTGCTGTTTTGATACCTATTGGTATAATGATACTTTTAAATGAATGTAGAATACTAAAATATGCAGTAAGTAGATATAATTCGTGAATAGTAAATGATTAGGTAACCATTCTATATGGTTTAATCCGTCGTAACATAATATATATCGAGCAATAAGAGCGGGTCATTTTTCATATGTTTAACTTTTTATGGAATATGACCATTGACCACATGTTCGTCAGTAGGTACTTATCACACAACGTTTGTACGTGGTGACAGCTTTTTGCAATATGATTCATTTAATACTTCGAATTCCATGTAAATACATACATTCATACCCAATATTGTAGATTAGATTCATTTGCAATAGAAATGTCATAAATATTATCATTTGTTTTTAAGCCCTCAAATTTATTAACCACTTATTACGATTACGAATAAAGACCTAGTTTTAACGAGAACTAACAGAAGTTTGCCTACTTACTTACACAAGTAGAACTGTAGCTGTGTCAATTCACGTGATGGAATTAAAAGTGCAATTAGAGGCTAATATTTCATATAAAACTGACATCTAATAAACAAGCAGCCTGATACTCTTAATTAGGTAGGTAGATTGTCAGACATCACCTTACTACAGTGTTAAGCGTGTCACACACATAATATTTTATCTGCGTATAATAACTTAATGATCTGAAACTATCACACACTACGCAGATACGATAATATTCGAGACGATACATTCAGTCTAAATCCTTCAAACTGAGTAGACTTGTTTTTTGGTGCGGATTGTTTATACAGGATGTTTTCGTGTCTATCTCTCTAGATTTACTCGCGTGCAGCGGGGCTCCCACATCAACCTGTATCTATCTGCAGATAAAATACTATACCATATTTATATCGGCAGATATTATACACAGATCAATTTATATACGCAGATAATAATAATGATAATTATTATAATTAATGATTATTGATTATTAATGATTATTATGTAATAATGATATTACCAATAAAAGAGTATGAGTATGAGTAATATATTTGCCATCTTTCGATATATTTCAGTGCCCACAGATACTTCACGATAAAATATAACTTATCTGCGCTGTGTGTGTTAGCTCATTGAATGGTATAGGGAGCGATATTGAGAGATATGCGTTCAGATACAGATATCTTATCGTATCTGCTTAGTGTGTGACACGCTTTACATTTGATGAACACAACATAATTGCGACCTGTAAACAGACGATCAAATTACTCACACGTTTTGCTGTACTTGCCAGAAATGAATCAATAACTGGTATTATTTTATTTTCATTACGGTTATATTTTATGTTATTTATTATTTATTAAGACTTCCTTAAAGTAACAATTTCTTCATTCAACCTTCCTTAAACCGGTTTCTTAATGAGAAATAACTGCATCCAATCATTTAATGGCCATGCAAATAAACCGATAGATAATTGTTATCCTACTACTTCATAATTTATTAGTTTAATTTATGGTCTTTGTAACACATGTAAAATCCACTTTTTTCTTAAAGGGACAACTGACAAGAACTGCCCACAAGATGGCTGCGGCCGCGTTCCAAATAGCCGCATTTACAAAATCTCGCAAATTTTGTTTAAAAATTTAAAATATCTTTATAAAAGGCTTCATATTTTGAAAATTAAAAATTAGTTATGATAGTGGGATAAAAGGTAAGTATATGTAGTTAAGGTTAAGTATGTCTATTTGACGTGCCTTGAGACTTTTTGTACTTATTTTTGCTGCTAATTTTATATCGGTTTAACAAAATACGTAATTTGCAATCATATCTATTGTTGGATTTTAAATGATAATTATATTAAATCCAATTTCTTGATAATATGTGACTTAATTTTTTTTTGTTTTTCTCCTAATAGATATTAGACGTATTACAAAATAATCACTTAAGTGGCTTTTTTTATTTCCTGTTAGATATATTGGTGGATTCGGCTTATGGGTCTAGAAACTGAATTACTATTCAGAGACAGTAAATTTATTGATAACATTTTTGCTAAAAGAAAACACCTATTTTAAGGTACAGTTTTTTTACCATATCCCGATCCCTGGTTTACTGAGGAAAAACATTGCAAATAAGCTCTAAAATAAGCCCTTTCAAGGAATAGGTCGATTACCCAGTCACCCTATAGGTATACGTGACCTTAATGTGCTATCAGAATTATCATAATAATATATGTAGAACGTGACTCCTTCAACTTTTAGAATCGTGATATCGCGGGAATGGTAATTCTTAGAAAAAAAAGAATAAAGACCATTTTTGTAGATAATTTTAAGATCTATAATTTTTGCCTCGACTACTTTTTGATAAAACTAACGGTTTTTGGAAAAAAAAAACAAATAACCTCAAATTTTGAACTTTGATCCCGAATAACGTTTTGCACACATGGGATCAATGGGGACATTTGACACTTTATTCCTAATGGTGTACCTACCCAAGGTCTCCACCAAAATTCAGCTTTGTCGGAATTTATGAAAATTGAAATGTCTATATTGAGCGGAGTTGAGGTTGCTCACATAATCTCGTATGTCAACGTGTTTCGGCAGAAACAGCCTTGGCAGAAATATTCCGGAAATGAAGGTTCATACCTACCGACTGGAATTGGTTTCATGCTGGTATCAGATGGGTATATTTAGGGGTCCTGGTGGTCACCTTTAAGAGCGTCTGCCGAGCACTTCCGGCAAAAAAAATAATGACATATTTCGCTTTTCTGTATCTACCAGTAAACTCCTAACTGATGTCATGACTATTATGTAATGAATTTCAAATAATACACAAAACAGTAACTAATAATTAAATTCATCATCATCATCCCAGCCTATATACGTCCCACTGCTGGGCACAGGCCTCCTCTCAGAGCAAGAGGGCTTGGGCTATAGTTCCCACGCGGGCCCAGTGCGGATTGGGAACTTCACACGCACCATTGAATTGCTTCGCAGGTTTGTGCAGGTTTCCTTACGATGTTTTCCTTCACCGCAAAGCTCGTGGTAAATTTCAAATGTAATTCCGCACATGAATTTCGAAAAACTCAGAGGTGCGAGCCGGCGTTTGAACCCACGACCATCTGTTTGAGAGGCGATAGGTCAAACCACTAGGCCACCACGGCTTATAATTAAATTATGTATAACTATTTATACACAACTATCCTATAATTAAAGTACATAATAATAATAATAATAATAAAACGAAAATTGGCGCAGTCCTATGGTAATGAGCACGGAAGCAGGGGTTGTACGTCCAGCCGGCGCACCCAACCATTGGGTGCACGGCAGTGGGTTGCCGCTTAGCTCGCATGCTGGACGCGTCGCGCATGATTTGTGTAGGTACTTATCAACTTATTTTTTGATGAAGTCGCGGGCAACAGCTAGGTAGTGCATAATTATTTTTAACTTTTTAGTTGTGTTTTGTGTACTTACTTATAATATGTATTTTCGAATTAGCGAATAAACGTTTCTATTTCAATTTATTTTTTTTATTTCTATTTTTTTTGGCGGCGTTTTTTATTATTTTTACTGGCGTTTTTTTATACGTGTAATATTTCAACTTTTTTTTCAAAGATCGAGTCCGTTCGCCTAGGACACTGAACGTCAATTTAAAATAAGGATATCTAGACCGGTAAAAGACAAACTATCTAGTGCCTTAAAATGTCTTTATAAATAGCTATTAGGTAAAACCTAGGTATTAGGTAAACTACTGGTAGAACTTTGAAACATTTAGCACAGGTTTATTTCTCGAGTTTAGTTTACTTACGTAATTGTACAGGTAAAGGTGAAGGATGAATATCGAAAACAGACAAAAGAAATAAATGTCACTTCTTTTTTATAAGTAGGTAAGTATTTGATAGTTGCCTGTTGCCTAGTTGAATTAAACATCATCACATCCTATAGGCATCCTATATAGTCTCAGACCGAGAGGGTTTGGACAGTAATTAGCGCGTGCGCAGTACGGATTGCAAACTTCACACACAAAATTAAAATCAATATTCAAATTAATGTCAATTAGAAAATTTCACAGTAAAAAAAAATTAAAATGAAAATTAACAACGAAATCATAAATGAGGCTCAAACATCAAAATCATTATTAAAACCGAAATTCAAATTGATGTCAAAATTTATTTTAAAACAACAAAACAACTACCTTTTTTACAAGCTTTTCTTCCCTGTTTATTTATCTATTTGTTTATTTGTTTGCTTCCAAGATTTGACCCACTTTCAGTGCTCGGTGCCCTTAGCGTAAATTATCGGTTACAAAATACGTCTCGATCGCGTTCGCGTTAAAGTCTCAATTTATATGGAAACACGAACAGCGCCTCTAGCGGAACGTTTGAGATGTTCGTGTATCCCTACAAATTGAGATTTTAACGCGAACGCGATCGAGACGTATTTTGTAACCGATAACTTACACTAAGGGCACGGGAACTTGAAATGTGGCAAACTTATGTAAATCTGGCGACAATACAATAATCTGGTAGTGACATTCTGGTGATCCGGCCAGGATCACCTCCACAGGATGGAACTCTTCAACGGTTAATGGCATCGACTTGAAATTTGGTATGCAACTGTAGTTTGGGTGACAATACAAGCACAGTTAACAAAAATTGCAGTCAGCAAAAAAGCTTGTATTAAAAATGATTTTTTTACCAAAACCTTATTAATCAGTTTAAAATTCAAATTTACCTAAAATTAAAGTGTAGTAGTATTTGGTAAATTAGGTACTCATGGTAGGTAGATTTAAATTATGGTGTATTACAGCTCCGTACCAACCAACTCATTATTTATCAAACACAGTTAAAAAACCGGAAATACGTTTACATAGGCGTCCCACTAAACCAACTATTTGCTGAAATATTACTGCATAATTTTAGGACACCCTTGTGACCACCCCGTGTGGTGTCGGGTTAGAATTACACTTCTCCATTTCTTCCGTGGATGTCGTAAGAGGCGACAGAGGATTATACTTAGGTTAAGGTATACCGTAGGCGACAGGCTAGCAACCTGTAACTATTGTACCATTTTTGTCAAACTTAAAACCTAAAATTGCTAAAAGTGACTCCGAACCGGTAACGTTTCGTGTGCTCTGCCTACCCCATTTGGGAATACATGCGTGATGTTTGTGTGTGTGTGTGTGTATTAAACAAAGCAGTATGCGCATGCGTCACCATGTTTAATGAAGTTTGATCGCAATGTTGACCAAAGTCCGCAGCGTTAGTCAAAGCGTGTGATAATCTAACTGCACCACTGGATGCCTACGAGTACATCCTGTTATTAATAGGGCTTATTACATATACTGTTTATATTAGACGAGTTGAATAAGCATGTCGTTACGGGATAGGTGATGAAAGTCATCTGCTTCTGGCGTTTGCAGACGCTCAAGATATAGGCTCAGCTTAGACTGGAGCGTTTTTAGTAAGAACCTTCTATGAAAGTATTAGAGAACTTTAAAAACCGGCCAAAAGCGTGTCGGACACGCCCAAAATAGGGTTCCGTAGCCATTACGAAAAAATTAAGTAATATTTTTCTAAGGATTTCGTATTACGGAATCTTCCAAGTTTAGGTAAATTTTATACCTTAGGCTTAGGCTGCTATTTAAGAGTAAAACTACTAATAATTCTCAAGCAAACTTAGCCGTTATAGTTTTCCTTGAAAGTTTACCACATACCGGTGGTAAATTTTGTTTTGACATTCATAAGTGCTTGTTTTGGCCTAAATTGAATATAGATATTTTGACTTTGACTTTTGATATGCTTACTACCATCCTGATTTTTTTCAAATTTTTCCATCCACCGGTTTAGATTTTGGAGGGGCGAGGACGTTCGATTTTAATGAAAACTTGCACTTTAGAGTTGAATATTTCGCAAAAAATCAATGAATCGTAAAATCGTTTCAGCAAACCCTTAATGGTTTTAAAAGACCTATCCAACGATACCCCGCACTATAGGGTTAGATGAGAAAAAAAATCACCCCCACTTTATACGTCTACGGGAGGTTCCGTAAAAAAAATTTTGTACTATTTTGTCGGCATAGTTTACATTTATATCCGTGCAAAATTACAGCTTTCTAGCATTGATAGTCCCTGAGCAAAGCCGCGGACGGACGGACAGACAGACAGACAGACATGGCGAAACTATAAGGGTTCCGTTTTTGCCATTTTGGCTCCGGAACCCTAAAAAAGATGGATGAAATCGGTAAAGTCGGTCTCAAGTTATTTACATGTATAGCCAGACTAAACCAAATAAAATAGAGAGTCATTTATTTTACACGTACGAGTATAAGTATAGGTACGTATTGTCTTGTATTGGTATTAATAGCATCAATCCACCCTGCTAACTTAAATATATAAAACACAAGTCTTAGAAAATCACATCTTTTGTATTTTACTATTACATAAACATTTAATTGTTTTGCGATTGTACCTTTTGCCATTGCCATCATCGTAAACTAAGCTCACCTGTGCGTCATGTATAATATTATTGCCGTAAATTAATCTTTGCACTTTGCTTTAGGCCAAATTTCCTTCACGTGAGGCTATCGTGGGAAATATTTCGTAGGATTTAGCGTGGCAACAGATATTTTACAAATATAATGCATTGAAAATTATACTCATGACATGAGTGACAGTTCAAAAGTTTGAGAAGAGAGAATCGATAGGTAGTTGCAGTAAAACAGACAGAATATTGTATTCAATGTTAAATAAAACGACATTAATTTCAAAATAATCACATAAAAGCAACGAAAAATATCAAAGTTAAGTGTCAAGGTACTCGATACGCGACACGTGAAATTTTTCTTAGTAAATTAAATTTCGTAAGTACTTATTACTGTTTCGATCGTTATTTCAAGGTTTTATTGTTATTTTTACTGAGCCTAAAAGTAATAACATTTATAACCTTCCCTCAATTAAATATTTATTGAATAAAAAACAATTGTTTGCTCATCCTATTCACGTATGCTTTAATTTCATAATTGCACTCTGCTAATGTTCTCTAGTTTTATGCTGATACTTACAAAAACGTTACCTACTGAAACTGGCTTAATACCTGTTGTAGTTAAACTTGGAAAGTACCAAACTTTTCTACCCAAGCCAAGCTTCAACATGGTACTTTCAAAAGCATGCGCGTGCTAGGACTTCTTGGCACAAAGATTCAACGACACTACAAGCTACGTGCTTTTCCACAGAATGAAGGTTTCTTGGTAGGCTAAAATATCGCCAGATGGCTTTAGTATCAAGAGGTTCGTTTGCTTGTGATTGACTAATTTTAGTCATTTTTAATTTTAACCAATCACAAATCGGACACAAATGTCAAAGTTGTTCTACGAGCCTGTCACAGAACCCTCATTGACAAATTCTCTTGCACGGACTGATATCTAGTAGCAAATAAATTACTAATTAGATCTGGCGTTACTTTATACATCCATATCCTAAAACTAAAAAAAGAAATAAATATCATGGGACACTGGACACATTGGATCTAACTCCAAACTTAGATAAAAAATACCTATACATGGTCACCATCCAAGACTCGAGATTCATACAGGTATCAATCTTCCCCGGTGGGGATTGAACCCGGGGATCTCAAGCTTCGTAAATAATCAGGTTCTCAAACTACCAAGCTTCCCTACCGAAACCAAAACCAATCATCTACCTAGCTACATACTTACACTAAGTGATCACCACACATCAGGCATTTATTCAAAAGTAGTTCAACAATAATAGAGGCCGGGACTAGTTGCCAAGGAGACCCGAGAGCCTAAAATTTAACAAGGTTGTACAGACAAAGACCGCGGCCGCAAACCCCTCTGCCGCTTGCTCCCCGGTTTACCCTTGACCTGTTAAATAATGCGCTTGAGTACGCCGAGTAAACCGGTATTAATTACGCGCAGCATTGCGGTACAGAGTTATTAAAGAATTGGCGGCCAACGCCAGCTAAATTGCAATCATTTTCGCTATAATTAATAAAACTGCCGCAAAAACCGTTCACTTAAGTTACGTGCTGATTTTAAGTTTTAGAAAAAAGTTTGTTAAGAAATAAGAGCTTATTTCATCATAAAACTTAAAAATAATTGTGTGTTTTGCACACCTATGTTTTTTTTTTTCATTTCCCTGAAAGTCCCAGAAGACAAAAAATTGAAAATATCTACAAAGAAACGAACATCACATATGTTTTTGTATCTTTGCCGTAATAAGTAATTCACAAATAAATAAGTTCAAGTTAAATGTTAACTGCATCGCTCTCTGGCGATTGGACATCGTAATATCTACCTCATTAAAAACCAGCACCAACCAAGGGCAAGTTGGCTTATAAAATCTTTAAATGCAGTTTTGTTTCCTTTTTAAATAAAACAGTACATTTAAGTAAAATGAGCTAACTAAAGGATTTTCGGCACTTTCCCCCAGGATCCTTACATTTTTTCCATCCTGTATATAGCAGCAGTACCTAAACGAAAATATATAGCGTGTATTTTTGATACTACCTCAAACTTTAACCATTATAGACTAGCACCATTTTACCATTTATTTAGACTTTTATTTTCGCGTGATTGGCCAAATTGCGACGCGTAAGACGGGCTTTTATTGGCGAAAGTTGAAGGAGACATAACGCTGCGATTGTTAACCTAAAACAGTACTTATTTACATCAGTTGCGTGTGATTAAGGTCAAAGTAGGTGCATCGCAAATTTCGCGGAAAAATGTTTACGCCGTTCAAGTAAGTTACAATATTTGGTTACTAACAGATAAATAACGAATGTTATTGCAAAATCGTTTAATTTAGTAACATTGCTTTAGTTTAATTTATTTAACTAGTGCGGTAGGTATAAATATTATAACTACCGCGTGTTAAGTTACTGGTACCGTACGCGCTAGGCGATTCCCATGCGATTTTTCATCAACCTTTCGTTTTTATCTGTTAAGTAGTTTTATTATTTTAGTAATACACATAGTGATTGACATTTTATCGAAAGATCAAAATGAATTATTTAATAATCATATTTTATCGTTTTTTATAAAGTTTTGTCATATTTAGTGCAGTGTACACGAGGCATTGCAATTTTAGAGGATAATGAGGACATTGAGCTGAAAAAATTTATATTGAACCTCCAGATCCGCCATCGCTTCGATGAAGATTCAGGCGAAGAAGATGCTGGTGCTTTAATAAATAATTGAGCGGCAGACAACTCAACGCCCCATGCGAAGTTGTATTGCGTCAGTCCTTCGGTCATGCCGCAATAAGAATACCGTATCTAGCCAAGAAGATGGAGAAGACAAGGAACTAAGAGGACGCAGCAACAGCGTTTCTAGAGTACTGTTAGATCACGTAGTCGTAGTCGTAGATTGGAATGCTCGAAATGTGGTAGGATATGTCTGCATGCAACTACCAATTTCATGTAAAATAAACTATATTTGTAACGTCTCGGAAGCTCATTTATTAAATAAATATAGTAAAACGTATGTTATAAGTTGCAACCGAAGAGGCTGATTTATTAAATAAATAATTTAAACATATTTGTACTATTACTAATTTCATATTATTTCCAAATTTTTTCCTCAGTACGTGCCTAGCGATCCATATGGTACCAGCGTTTTTTTTCTAAACAAAGGTCTGTCAAATTTTTTATTACTATAACTCGTTACATAAGCTCTAATAACAACATATTAAAAATTACAAAAATCGGAGACCTCAAAAAACTCAGTCTATAATGGGTTAAGGGCAGTTAGTAAAGGCCCTAATAATCACATTTTACTATGTTTTAGTAAAAAAAATGGACTTATTATTTTCCTTACAAAATTAATTAGCACGCAATGTATCACTACGCGATACTGCTTTGTTTTTATTCAAAACGTCACACTTGTTGACGTGACAGCTGTCACAGAACGCTTCTCTCTCGTATCAAATTATTGTACGCATTATATTGCTGCTCGAAAATATATCAAAAATTAATTAAGCCTTGGTAGTTAATTATAAATTAACAATTTGTTTTGAAATCGGTTCACAGCACTTAAATCTTCGTCTGGTTACAGTTTGAGGTAGTATCAAAAATACACGCTGTATACATAGGTGTGTGTATATGGCTGATAAACATTTATTTACTTCTCAGGGTGACTTCGATTTTCGAAATACATATGATACATAACACTTATCCTTCCCTTTCCTCTTATTATTACTTTTGTTTTTACTCGTATATACCTTAGCTTCGGTACCTTAATTTGGCATACCTATGACTTGAAAAAACTTTATTAGTAGTCTTAGAAAGAGATCGTACACAATCGAAGAAACTGAATCACGTGCCAGGGTAGAACCTTTTCACAAACAATTTCGCTATGATTTCTTAGGAAAATCTATGAGATTTTTAAATTTCAATTTGAGATATCAACATGACATTAGTAGCACAAAGGTTCCACCCTGGTACGTGATTCCTTGACTGTACTTTTCGTCCTTGAATAGCGAAGTTGTGTAGCAGTTTCTGAGAGAGCATGATGAAAAATGATTTCACAGCAAATAAACCGGCAAAAGCTACAATCTGTGAGCTCTTAGAAAAACCTTCGGGTTTAGGGGAAATCGAAAGGATTCGTTAGTAGAATATGACAATTGTCTTTTTGACTTAGTAGCAATCGACCATGCGAAGAGTGCATTCGTTGTGTTTTCATTGATTTATATAGAGTAGTTAAATCACCACTTACATATTTATTTTGTTTGTTATTTTTGGGAAATTGATTTCCATGGCGAGTCAAATTAAACAGGGTATTACGGTAAATAGCCGATCACAGTTAGTATTTTGTTAAGGCGCGAAGCGCCTTATCTTGGTGGATAGGAGCTCCGCCTCGCGGAGCTCCGTCGACTTCGCCTCAGAGTCGTTAAATTCATCCGGCATTCACAAATTATGCGTAAAGCCCATTCGGCTTACATTGGTTATGCGTAAGAGAATTCTGCGTAAACTGTTATACGAAAAACGGTTTCGGCATAAATACTAAGCAGATTATGCAAAATAGAATTATGACATAAAAAATATGCGTATACAAGGGGAACCCTTTTCAACCATTCACACAGTTAAAATTATTTGTCTATTCAGGAGTTTTTATACACACGACACCATGTGCGTATTTTTCATTTAAAATCGAGTTTGCATTTGTACAACAAAATAGGTCATGTTTTAGTCATATTATTTCTTAACTGGAGTATGTCCAAGTCTCGTGAATATTATCATTGTGTGTTTGTACGCTCACTGTCTTTGTTTGGCGATTTCCTATGAACTTCCTTATCGCATAATTGCATAAAATGGACTTAAGCAGGCGCCTCACGTCATTTTGTTATGTTCTTAACACGTGCGTCGTGCGCGGCAATTTACGAGCTCTAGATCACCTCTAGACTATTTAGTTTTTTTATTAAAAATAAAAGAAATAAAAAATATTTATTCATTACAACATTGGAAAAAAATATGCATGTCACGAAATTGTCCCAAATCAGCAAACGGTCTTGCGAAGTAGTCATTTCTAGTACTTAGGTACAGTCGACTAAAGTAAGTGTTTTGCCATTTTTATGACAGTTCTTATATCAGAATAAAAACAATGGCTGGTCATGACATTGACTTGTAAGTTGAAGAACTGGTAGTACCAATGCAGCCTTTGATGTTTTGAGCCACACAACGTTACATTGATCCGTTTTGTTTGTAAAGTTATTTCTTGGTCGACTTTAGGTAGATACATTACGATTTATTACTTGCGGACGACAATACAAAAGAGCATTATCTGAAAGAGTCTGTGTTGGAAATTATTTTTTAAAGTCAAAAGTATTTTGCCCGAATACGTACAGGAAGGTCTTACATTGTATATTTTTTGACGTATAATGATAGGACTGTCTGGCACAAGCTTGTACTTGCATCATGTTATACTAGCCTTAAAATTAATTCTTTGTATACTCGTAACTACAACGCTTTGTCAAAATGTTGAGGTTAATGTAATGTTTTTCATTTGTTTCTGATAACACTCGCAAACAGTTCAATGTCTAACTGACGATTGAATTGATAACTAAATAGGTACACTCTCTAAATATTTGTATTTAACATAACTTACTATTTCATATATTTTAGCGCTTTCACGGCACATCACCGTGTTCGCTTATATAGCGTGTATTTTTGATACTACCTCAAACTGTAACTAGACGAAGATTTAAGTGCTGTGAACCGATATCAAAACAAATTTTTAATTTAGAATTAACTACCAGAGCGTAATTAATTTTTGAAATATTTTTGAGCAGCAATGTAATGCATATAATAATTTAATACGAGAGAGAAGCGTTCTGTGACAGCTGTCACGTCAACAAGTGCGACGTTTTGAACAAAAACAAAGTAGTATCACATAGTGATACATTGCGTGCTAATTAATTTTATAAGGAAAATAATAAGTCTATTTTTTTTACTAAAACATAATAAAATATGATAATGAGGGCCTTCACTAACTCCTATTAAGGTTTGAGGTAGTAACAAAAATATTCGTTAGGTAGAGCGAAAGAGATTAAATCTTTATTGTACAGAAAAAATAAACAAGAACAAGCAACAATCATTGAGATACATTTTTACAAATGCAAACTTATCCCTTTAATGGATCACTATCAGAGAGCAGCAATTAGGGACCGACAAAGAGTGGGTTTAAAAGTCAAAAATAGTGGACCCTACTACACATGCTTTGAATAATATAATACGTAAACTCATAAATATAAAGCATTATATGTATGTAATGCGTACAATAGGTACATAAGAAAACAAAGGCTTAAAGGCTGAATGTTCTTTAATATTAAAGGAGATCGTGTGAGCCGTGTGAGAGTGAGAACATCTCGTTCATCGTGCTATCGATGGATTATTACTATGACAGCGCAGCAAGAATATAAATCTCGTTTTAATTTCAATTGAAATTAGGCTGTATCAAAATGCGTTTACCTTTACTTGCCCGAATTTCATTTGCCCGAATTTCACTTGCCATACCAACGTTTGCCATAAAATATATAGAACCGTGCTGTTTTCAGGATTTTTTCAATGTCATCATATAGAATGCAGTAGTTTAGGTTGGGTTAGTTTGATATCAACTCTGAAGAAATTACTATTTCAGAAATAAATTACTCTATGGCAAATGAAAATTCTAGAAAACTATACATTCGGGCAAACGATAGAGAAGCCCGTTTAGCCAAGACTGCACTTACTTAATTTAATTTTTAATACGTTATTTAGCACAGCCTGAAACTCGGGATACAAACAACTAAATGCACTGTAGCTGAAACGAAGTACAACGGAAGCCGAGGCGGTTCATTGGCAAATTAATAAATCTGATGAAACGGTTAAACCGTAATAGTCAAATTAATATAACAAGTAGGAATTACAGAAAGGAGAAAAATAATTAAAACCTTTTATATTCATTTACCCACGATATTCACTGTTTATTTATATTTATACACATATTATGAAGTTGAGCTCGATGTGACTTTGCAATATGGTTAGGTTTAGTAATAAAATCTAATAGTGTTATACACACGATTGGAAACGTCATCAAAGACTTTTCTTGTTGGGCAGAAGTAAACGATCAAAGTCTATCAAATGTCAAAAACCGGACCAGTTCATAAAATACAGTCAGTAGCCGAGGTAGATGAACGGTTACAGTGCTCTCAGTGATCTCAACACTCTTATTACCTTGGCAGTAGAGTCGTGTGTAGATCATTTTGAGTTTCCGTAACCGCTCATCCACTTCTGCTGCTGACTGTACAGCCGTAAACAATAAGGGCCATCCCCTTATTTTTGTTTTGTTCTTGTTGAATCTCTGAAACGGGTAAAGTTCTACTCGTATAACTGAGCTACTTTATTTGATCTGCTTCTTTTTAAAAATATGACCACTGTTAATTTAGGTATTTTTTTTCATACAAAGTCAATGTAATTTTCAATGTAGGTATGCGATACAATATTAAATTGACGGCACATTGATAAATGTTTGTCTTGGAGCTGTCAAATAAATGTCAAAAATTATTTCAAGACCCCCGTACTAAGAGACAGCGATTAAGATAACACCGCTATGTCCGATAGACTGATTTAACAATTAAACTTCGAGGATCAATAAACGATCTAAATTTAAGTTTTTTGAAAATGTTGCAAAACAAAAGTAACTTAGTTTTGTGAGTAGAACCGAACCTTTAATTTTAAGCCCCATGGTCAGAGACAGCCTGTAGATACCTACCAGTGGCGTGGCGTCAGATATTTCCATGGTAAAGCCGAAGCAAAGATCGCTTACATCTTTCATAAATTCTGTATTCTTGTTGTTCTATTTTGCAAATATTTGGAAAGCCGGTGGGAATAGAGTTCTATGGATGCTTCGCCACTGATACCTACTGCATATAACAGATGTGCAAGTTGCAGAAAGTTTCCAAAAAGTTGGAAAAGTTCTCGGAATTTTCTGGAAATTTTCACATGGAATATAAGAAATTTAAGTTTAAAAACCGGAAAGTTTCAATCCCCATACAAAATTGTGAACATATTTCTTGTATGGGACCCCTTAATTTTAAAATAATAGGCAGTGTGATAATAGGTATTTTATTTTCATTACGACATGTGTTTTTGAAGCGTCAGTAAAAAAACTATATTTATAAATTTCGACTGTCTATCTATTATGGTTCTTGAGATACAGCCCTGTGACAAACAGACAGACGGACAGCGAACCGACAGTAATAGGGTTCCGTTTGTCACTCTTACAGTACAGAACCCTAAAGTTGTAATTAAGATGGCGTCCGCCCACTTACGTTCGTCATAATTATCGTTTGGCATAATTCGCAATGACCATTTCGCATAGAGTCTAGCTGAACAAGTTAGGTTACCTACTTTTTTATTTATTTTAGTGGGTTTGCGCTCGTGAGAAATGTAATGGCCTTAGATTTCTATTGAGTGAGAATTTGTACAAATCCTTTCACAGTGCATCTCAATCGTCACATCATTATCATTTCTTTCTTTCTTACATTCTTTCAATCTCCAAGTAAGATAATTAGATGAATTAACGAACTTTGTAACTTAATGTGAATTAAGAAAAGTTGACATCTGTTAAGATATGTACTCTATTGTATGTTGGGGATTAGGAGGCTATGATACTCAAAGCATTGTCTAGCAAATCTTAATTTTCTAGCTTGGGCTTTTTCTGTGCATTGTCAGTCAGTCATGCAGTAACACTAAAACTGACACGATCATATTATTTATGACTGCAATATACGAGTTTCAAATCAATAAGTATACAAACTAAGTAATTATTATAAGGGGAACCATGGATAATCAGTCGAAGGATTATGGAATATAAAAACAATTTAATGTAAAGTAAACTAAATGTTACTCTCTATTTTTCGATGTATATTTTGGGACCAAGGTTTGGATAAATTTAATGAAAAACAGTCCGTAATGTACATCTGCTTTCGTTTTTTTGTCAAGAACGCTTATTAAACTACAATATTACAGTATGTACGAGTATTTTTTTTGACCTCATCAAAACAATAGTTACCTACATATAAAGTAAAAAAGTTGGTTGAATAAATTGTCTAACTAACTTTAACTGTAACTTGGCTTTAATTGGACAGAGATGATCTAGAGTTCTTGGGTAGGTATACCTGATAACATAAAATCAACAATGTTTGACAAAAAATCTACTCGATATGCGTACTTATGCGAACCTCCCAATTTAATCACAGTCGGATATTCTACAAGGATGCATCAATTCTAACGTTTAAGGTAAAAAATAACGAGTCGAAATTGGGCAACAAACCTATCGGTTCAGTTTGATGCCCCGTCCGTGAGACAATAAACATAATTGAGTTAAATTGTCGGCATCCTACAGGAGAAGCAAACCCACCAATTGAGCGTCCAGCAATACTATCGGAATACGCGACGATGATGGATTCCCTGTTACTTTTAATCTGCTAACTGATAACAGTGAAAAATACATATCGTTCCGTACCTACGCATATCTACCGTTTGGTAAAACAATCATTTACCTCGATATGAAATTTTAAACGCGATAATGCTATATCCGCTATCCGCGAGGTGAAAAGGATTTTGATTGGAATAAACCGAGTTTTACACGAGCTTTATCGCACTATTTTTCAGTTTAAAGTAATGACGTCACTTTTTTAAATTCCTATAAGTTCACTCTTTTGTCCCTTTGCCTGTCTTATATGTATATTTGTATAATGAACATTTTTTTTACCAAACATCTGACAAACGAGCAGGCGGGTCACCTGATGGTAAGTGATCAGATCACCGCCACCCACGAACACCAACAACCATGAACATGTAAAAACATTTATTTTTTGAGATTACATGTTTATCCACTCTCGCAGTTTGTGAATCGACAAGTTACACATCTAGTTACCTACTCTCAGTCTCAGACGTCGTTTAAAATAACTAGTTTACATTATGACATGATCGATCTCATGGATCAGGTTTGCGGGAAAATCGCATGCGCATAGTTTTAACGGTTAAATATAATAATGTGTCTTGTTACTTTGGTGACTGCTTATTAGATCTTCGCATGATGATACGCGATCAATTGATCATCATATTATGAAACGTGATTCAAAATTTTAAGTGTGCTTCTTTTCTGTAGCAGACTTACGAGTAGATAACATGGGTACTTACCTAAAACATCAGAGCTGCACATACATCGGAATTCGGAACACGACGACAGTATTGTCTATCGCGTATAGTTATGTACTAAAGTTTACCAGCTGCTTCGCACGAACCAAATGTCATATTCTAAGCCTAACGGTTGTTATTTAAAAATTTGTCCCTATCCCGTGGGAATATCGGGATAAAAAGTAGCTTACGCGTTATTCTAGACGTCCAGCTACCTATATACCAAATTTCAAGAATCTAAATCCGCGGTCATTTTTTCGAGATTTTATCCCTATCCCGTGGGAATATCGGGATAAGAAGTAGCCTGTTTGTTATTCCAGATGTCCAGCTATCTACGTAGGATTTTAATCAATATTTGTACGGGAATGTGGCTTACTTTTATATTCTCCACCACCTCCCCCGTAGAGAGAAAGAGAGAAGATTTCAATGACGTGAGAATAAAAAACTTCGTTCTTATTTCCTTGTCTAGATCATGACTCTACGGGGATGAGATTACCATGATAAATAACATAATATATACATATAATAAGTGTAACAAGTGGGGGTAGGGTTTAAAATGATCAAAATTAGTGTCCCTGAAAAAAGACTGTTTAAATATGCAACATTTCCGCTTTCAATGTCCAACGGTTTGAATTGGACTTTGATTAGTCGATTAAGGGTTAGTTCACAATAATACGCGATACGATGTGGCATTGACGTATTCCCTCTCAAGCAAATCTGCTGCGTCGCGTCGCGTCGTGTTTCGGTGTGTACCGGCCCATAAGAAGATTTATGTCGTAAAAGCAGACGTGCTTTTGCATTGTAATTGGAATTATAAAAAAAAGAAGTAAAGGTTATGTACATAAAATAACCACATAGTGATATTATGCTACCTATAGAGGTAGTTAGGGTTAGTTGACAAAATAAACCCCCACTTTACGTCTATGAGAGATACCCTAAAAAAAAATTTTTTTTATTTGACTACTTTGTCGGCGTGAGTGATATGTACATATATTCATGCCAAATTACAGCTTTCTAGTACTAACTAACGGTCTCTGAGCTTAGCCGCGGACAGACAGACAGACAGACAGACAGAAAGATGGACAGACATGGCAAAACTATAAGGGTTCCTAGTTGACTATGGAAGCCTAAAAAATAAAAAACTCAGAGGCGCGCAGGCTCGAAACCCTCGACCTTGGAGGGCTACTACGAAACGTAAACGTAAATGGTACCGTCCCTCTCACTCTCGTATTAAATAATATAAGCGTTAGCGGGACGGCATGATACGAATTAAGTTTCTCTTGAGAGCCGAAGGTAAAATCACTAGGCTCTACCACGGTTTCATCTTTGACAAGATCACATTTTCAACTTCGCATCGTTATATAATTATAACTTAATAAGCGTGAGCGCAAGTATGGTACAAAGTTCGTTATTATTTATTGTTATATGTTGTGTACTTGAACACAATATGTGATCATTGATGTACGATGCGATAGTCATTTAGCCATTATCGCTACGTAATAAACAAAGCAATAAATTGAATGTTGTTTGCACCAAAGAGCTGTACTGTATGTTATAATTTGTTTCTTTTTAACTAATATCGTAAAAAAATTGGATGTTTGTTACTTATTGAGACCAAAACAATAGAAGGATTTTAAATTAATTATAGTGAAATACACACACAAACATCACGCCTGTATTCCCTAATGGGGTAGGCACAGAGCACACGAAACGTTACCGCTTCGGAGCCACCCTTAGCAATTTTAGGTTCTAAGTTTGACAAAAATGGTGACAGGTTGCTAGCTTTTTGTTGGTGGCGGTGACTGGTTGCACCGCCATGCCATGGTGTCCCGGTGAAATATAGCACTAACCTATAACCTCAGTCGCCTCTTACGACATCCACGGAAGAAATGGAGAGATGTAATTCTAACCCGACACCACACGGGGTCTATTGAAATAAATATTTTTCATTTGAGACCAATGCCAATTAAATTTAGATTAACACTTCTAGTGTACCCCCCACGTCGTTGTCACAACGATTATTATCTCAAAACAACTTTTACAAGTAGGTATCTAAACACCGACAGGCTTACTTGAAAAGACTTCAAATCGTTTTAGACAAGCCCGAAGAAACACTTCTATGAACTGACATGTATTATTAGTAATTATTACCTACACATGTTCAATGACAGTCCAAGTTTTTGTGGAAGCTCTCAACTCTGAAAATTTATATCACCCGGGGTAATTTTAACAACATAGAAGTCACTTCAAAACATAAATCTAGATTTCACGTTTAACTCGGTTTAGTGCTGTCAATATTTAGGTATTGATCTGTCATGCTTATATAACGCGTAACGACAGTTTTTATTTTTATTTCCCTGCAAGACAGCCAAGATCTAAAGACTATTGTTTTGTTAACATTCCGTATAAAGTAAAATGAAAACATATTAATGTGGACCACTTTTTATATTAAATACTCGTATCTAATTTATTAATAATCTACTTCGAATGTCAAAAAAAAATACAAACTGATCTACAAAGTAAAAAAATAACATCGTCTGTTAAAAATGAGTGTGATTAGGTAGGTATAAATAATTATGTCAAATGAGATAGAGTTCAATTCCTAGCTGGTGTTATAAAAAAAAAATGACTACGTTCCCATTATTAACTAGATTAAATGTTAACGTTTTTGTGCATTACTGGCAAAGACGTTAATGAAATGACCTATCTTCGTGAGAGATGTTAACAAATAAAATGTAGCTCATTCATTACTTCCATTTAAAAATCTGTATTAGTAGTACGTTTGTCATTAGTGAGTTAAGTAGGTACATATTATTATCACTCTTGCGATATCATTAGATTTTCCGACATTTATTGGTTAGTTATCTTGGTCCGGTTTACTAACACGATGTTCTGCTTGACCTTAAAGCGACCTTTAGAAGGTCCTATCTTCCTAGGTAATAAGTTAGGTACAATTATTATAATTGCAAGTTCCGTATTGATAATATCAAAGAGGTATCTTTATTGGTGAGCTAGATAATCTACATAGAAAAACTTTAATTTGTTACTAAATACGGTGAAGCGATATGGATTTTCTATACACTTAGTGTAAAGTTTTAGGCATGTCATCGAACAATTTCACCTTCGACGATCTCAATAGAGTTAAAAATATTATTTCATGATTTTACGCGTTCAATAGTTTTTTTTTTTTATATACTCTATCTCGAAAATACAAACTGAGACATGGATGCACAGTTTAACCAGAAAAAGAGACCAGCACTGGGAATCGAACCCAGGTCCTCAGCATTCCGTGCTGCGTGCTATAACCCCTACACCACTGCTGGGTTCGATTCCCAGTGCTGGTCTCTTTTTCTGGTTTTTCTGTGCATCCATGTCTCAGTTTGTATGTTCGATATGGTTTCACGGGATACCCGTAAAAGTAACAAATTTGGAGTTGAAATAAAAAATACAAAAATACTCCAAAAAACCAATCATAATTTTATATACTCTATTGAAATCCTTCAAGCGAGTCTAAGTAAACTTTTTTACACTATTAAGTTTAATTGAAGAGATATACCTACCTACTTCTAGGTTAGATTCAAGACCGCACCAGGGCGAGTGAACCTTCATCAAAACTTAACCTTGAGGAATTTGTACATTGGTTTTTGTAACGAAAATGCGTGAATTTAAATACCTTTATTGATTCCTAGTTTCACTGTGCAAGTGATATTGCTGAAGTTGATATCCACAGCCTCCCGGGTAGGCACCCGGGCTAAGCCTTGCGCCGGTACCGGCGCCGGCGCCGGGACCGCAACCGGTTCTTTCGCCGGCAGCACCACGCTGCTGGCTTCCGAACTAAACGTCACACTGTTCTTGTCAACGATCTCTGCGCCCGCGAGCATCATTTTTGCTTCTAATTTTGCGCGTATAAATCGCGCGTGCGCGTTCGAGGGTGTCGCGCCGGCGAATGCGCCCGCGCTGCTTGGGCTATCATCGGCACCCTTTGTCTTGTAATTACCTCGTTTATTTCTCCGCGCTAATTTGTTGGCCAAGTTTACGAACTGTTTGTGAAGGAACAATAGGCTTTATTGGTGCTTATGCATGAGACACAAAGACAGTGGCCGCCGATTCATAATAGAGCGGTCTGAGGAAACGTTTGATTTATGGTGGTTCTCTTTTCGATTGTGAACTCTTGGTGGTGTTTGACATCTTTGATAATTTATCACGTTCCTTATGTTTATCCGGTATTTACTCATGCAATCGAAGTATTAAACAAGTTTCGGATTGGTTTTGTGCCTTTGATAAAATTTAAAAATTGTACTGACTTTACCTCAATAATAGAACTATAGAACCAGAACTTGCACAGAAAATCACCTAATATAATAAAAATATTAATGAGAATTTTAGTATAGTTGCCCATTAACTAGTAAGAAAATAATAAAACTTCTCACCTGTAAAACAGTTTTTATATGAAACTTACGAAACCTTAGGTATAATAAAATGAACGTTGATTACAGCGCCATCTATCATTCCCTGACGAAACTCATACAACTGGTCTTTAGTGTGGCGTACTTAGCAAGTCGTTTGTTTCAATAACAAGTAACTGGTTCCGTTTTATTACGGTAGATGTCACGGTAGCGTATATTTTTTTTTATTTATTTTACACATCCATGCCAGAAGGAGATCCCAGAAGTAAAAAATACGACATGTCAGGAAGAATGTCAATCAATCTGAAGCTGCGCCCTACATACTTATTCACATGGGTGGATAATAATTAGGTAGAGCAGTAAATAAATAATTACAGGATTTCACATTGTTTCATGAACTTCTTAACATTTGTTATTTCTAGTACCTTAAAAAACCAACACAAACGTAGGAAATAAATACCATAATATTTATATTCACCTTTAACCTCTTTAACGGTAACCTAAACTAGTTGTAGGTAGAGTTCGAAATTAGGTGTTTCTTAACAACTTCAATGTTTAAAATATTGTCAGAATAAGCACAATTTTTGTGCATGTCAGTTAGTCTATGAGCACACCTGCTTCTCAACATTGTGCATGGCTGAAAACTATAAGACGGATTGCAAAAATTGTTTTTACTAGAACTAGAGACAATACAAATTAACTAAAATAACAGTGTAAGCTTTACTAATATTGGTTCAATCGTTTCTGAGATAGAGAGTAAAATGTGTATTCAGTCATCAGAAAAACGTGTTATTGATCTAACAGCGTACCTATGTAATTATAAAATATATCAAGTGATTGTTAAAGATAGGTACTCGAACGAAAATATGGTTAAAGTATTTTTTTACCTAACTGCAAGGAGTGGTAATGTTTTTTAAGGTATTTTTATTTAATTGTTTTTAGTTAGGTACCAGAACCAGTTTTGAAGTCGGTTTAATTTTGTTTTAATACGTGCTTAATTGTTTTTGTACCGAATTCACACTCCCTAATTGGATTCCAATTGGCTTTTGCAGTTTTAAGGATTACTTTGTAAGTTCTTGAAAATTGTATTCTCCTTTGTTTCAGGAGAATACAGGCCAATCCTTTTTTCAGCTCTACAGGGAAACTCGGGTAATAACTAAGTAGGTACACCGCCGCTCGGCAAGCGAACAGCTAGCAGCAAAATGAACGCCCCGGAACGCCGGCGTCACTGTACATATAAAATTAAAGCACTATAAAGCTTTGTTTACCGGCAACCAATCTCGAGTGGAGCTGGTTAAAACTGGTTATAGCACAACGGGTGGAAAAAGCGCTTTTTTTGTTTTACTCGCAAATCCAGCCGCTGAGCCTGAGCAGGGCTAGCAGGAGTGATGAGTGATAGCTCACACACACTCACAGACACTGCTCGCGAAATTTAACGAGGTAGGCGAATACGACAGTGTGAAGAGGCACTTGGTCTAACTTCGTCCACCTCGTCTTACTGCGGTCAATTTTCCCTAGTACTTCGTCGAGAACTTCGCGAGCAGTATGGATAGGGATAGGATGAAGTCAGGCATATAGGATATTGTCCAACGTGCGGGCGCTCGCGATTTCAGTCACCATCTGTTTCTATCCTCATTCTTCACCGTGTGATAGAAAGAAATGGTGAAAAAGCCAAGTGCGTAAGCCAATAAGATCTCGGCCCTTGCTTGCAAATAGCGGCATGACGAGCGTTCTCTCTGTATAGCCACCTGCATTCATATCTGCCTGCCACGGCTAAGCGTGCAAACACATCTGACACGCTCTACCAGCCTTAGAAATAGACTATGCACGATTTGCTGCGTCGGATACTCATGCTGGTGATAGCATGCATTACCTATGCTGGTAGGTGACCACGTGGTGAGCGTTTAGGCCGCACAATGAATAGAAACAACGCTCGCTAAGCCGTTCGCGTACCTAGTCAGCCTAGGCCGTTAGACTATTGAATGTTACTTATCGTGAAAGGTATGACAGACATTGAATAGTTAGGGGCACATTGGTCATACTAGCAGTGGCTTCGGGTGAATATTTTCATTAGGTAACCCGGTGCGTGAGAGAACTTGCAGTTGGTGTACACAAGGTCTGCTAAACTTATCGTCACAGACGTCGCATAACATTTTTGACGACCAGGTGGGATTCGAGTTATTACGTTGCTATGCTACTGCATCCTACACAACTTCTTCTGTGCTTCTAAGTTGTTAGCACACCTGTCATCTATCTGATGTTACAGGCCTTTAGGAATTGCAGTGATGAATGAGCAATCATTAGGTAGTCAAACCGGCCTACTAACCTGCCTTTGCTAGTCGTTTGATTTACGCCTCACTTTGTTTTACTTGAACGATAAAATCTGACTTTTTATCGACTTCAAATTCTGATTCAGTCGAATTAGGAGCCAATAGTATGGGCATATACAGTATACTAGCAAGGAAAATAAAAGATAAATTTTAATATTTTGTAAGAAAATACCTATTAACCATTGTAAACATTACATATTATTATTTTATTATCATGTTTCGATATCGAAGGCGAACCGCCAATACATTGTGATTTCCATGGAATCGAAATGTTTATTTTCGAAATTCGAAAACCCGAAGCTACTTATCGATACAAGTAATTGGACAGTAGGAGATTGTCATATAAAGAGCTTAAGTACCCTTATTTGGCTGGTGATTTCATTTATACTTATTGCTTGAAGTTATAAGGCATAAATTGGGAATATACCTAAGGCAAGAATTATACATCTTTTTGGAGTCGCTCCTCAATAGATGTATGTTTGGAAATGACAGGCTACTTAAGTTTTGACTGATCAAGTTTATTTACTGCATGAATTTATTTATTATTATCTATAAAAATATATAGATATCTAGATACTATTTATTATTGAACGAATTTAAGGTTTTTCTTAGGAAGCATTTAAGATGAATCCTGCTAATTTTAATGTTAGTTTACCGGTAAAACTGTTCAAGACTCGAAAACAACAGTTAGATACTTCGCCTGTTATTTTTTTGTCGGCGACTGATTGAAGTTCAGTCAAATCTTGAAAGCCAATTTTCATTCACTTTCAGTGCCATAAAAGTCGGGTTACTATACCCGGAGAATAAGCTTTCGTTTGACAAAACTACAGTAAACCTGTGATTTTTTATTGGAAGTAACTTCACGTGGCCAGCGGCTCAGCGAACGTTTCGTCTGTTCATTGCATGGCTAAAACACGCGCTCCTTAATGGTCACCTAGCAGACCACGCAATGAACTGAGAAAACGCTCGCTGCAGTCGCGCGTAGTGTGGCTGGGCCGTCGGTGCCACGTTTTTCCAATGGACGTCGCTCGTTACGGCGTATGTAGTTCGTCGGTGAGTTTGTCATTTTATCTCGAGCATAATGTGCCTTCAGAGAACTGTTCCATCCGAGTATAGCGACTCAATCTAAACTTTTACGGTTTACGGTTTTTAAGCTCAGGACTAGTGAGTCGACCGGCTAAACCGGTATGACGCCAAAGCCGGGCTCACAGCTTTATTTCAATAACGATCTAAACTTGTGAGCGGTCGTAATTCAAAAAACACCTTCCAGGTAACGTTCGGGCGGTTTTTTCACTCAGGTTACAGTAACTTTGTTAATTAAATTTCCCGGTTGATTTCCGTGTAGTAACCCATCCATGTTCCATTTTCGAAGACAGCAGGGATTTTTATTATTGTAAGTAATATTGTCATCGCTTCGTCGGTCGCGCGTATGTCTGTCTACCCTACTGTTACAAGGTTCTAGCAGCTAGCTATTAAAACTACAATTTTAAATTTCCTTCGTCTTGCTTATAGTAACAGTTACAGTAAAGAGTAATTATGTAAGTTTTGTTTAAAAAAATGGCATTATGCTAAGTTTCTTGCGACATATTCTTTTTAGTGGTGGTCTTACTGAACAAAATTAATTGTAATGTAGTAAAAAAGTGATATGTAAAAGACCCTTCTGATTTTTCTTTTTTTATTCTTGTCCCATGGGAATTTCGAAAAATCCCTTGTTGGTATAGTCCGCTGCTGAAAAAGGTGACCACTCTACGATAATAATATAAGTATGTACCGCAGTGGGGACACTTTTCTCTGGAGCTGAGTGTCTATCTCTATATCCTTAAAGAATATATTACGTGCCAAATCATTCCGTATTCAGAGGAAATTTCGAAATTTTCCTTCTTAGTAGGTATAATTCTCAGGGAATATATCTGCCACATAATGTTCCATGGACTACTAAGGTAGAGAGAGGTGATTTAGCGACCACTTTCATTGAGTTGAACTGAATCTTATTAATATCACAATACGTCACAATTTCCATTGTAATTATTGAAGTACGAATAGCTTTAAAAATATTCTTTGTCAGGTATGTACTCGATAGCTACTTTTGATTCTGTGGTAGTATACTCCAATAAATGGGGCCTCATTTAGGGTTAAACAGCTATAATATCTATAATATCTATAAAAATATAACATTACGAGTACTATACAATATAATACAATAATTTAATTAAGTATATTAGAAAAATCCTTTTTATTCTCTTCCTCTCCGATATTTTAAAAAATCCCGAAAATTATGCAGAACTATATTACATGATATCATAAGATTATAACTCCCTAGGTAATATTATACTTTGTATTTAATAAATAAAATTATACTGGACGTACATGCGTTTATTTGTAGCTTTTACTTTGGCTGCTGGGATACAATTGATCTTCTAGACTCTCTTGTGTTCGTTCGCTGTTTAATATTTAAATATTCAACAAAAATATTCTAAATCGAAGAAACACAAAAGAGTTTCACATTGTTTAGTACTTGCATGACAAATTTGAAGGCTTTCATAATAATAGTAACGTAGCTAAAACCAAATCGAACCGGAAACACAAATCTCTTTTATTTCTTATCTCGTGTTAATTTCAAAAAATCCTTTTTCATCTCTCCTGGTCGGAAAGTTTAATTTTCATGGGTAGATAGCCGGGTGGAAAATTTCGTTTTCATCTCTAGGGTGGAAATTTTTATTTTTTTTATTTTCGATTTGCCACGGAGTCGAAGATAATTGGGTTATGCCAATGACATTTTTTTTTCACGTTTCGGCATGACCATATCTAGATGCACGTCGTGACCAAGGAACTTATATACAACACTGGAGGTTGAACGCCGACCATCCGTTTGAAACAAGAAATTTGATCTTTATTACGTCACGAACATATTCCATCTCTATCTTTATAGATTTTCTTTATAGAGATGGAAGTCATTCGTAAAATGTGAAAGAAAGAGATGGAATATATAAATAAGTAATAAAGGTCAAACTTCTTCGTTTGGCGTTCAACCTCCAGATTTTTATATAAGCTCCTTGGTCGCGACCAACTCGATTTTTTTTTATAGTCGGCCGTGGCAAGTGTCCGTCCAGTCTAAAAGGTACCGTTAGAGGTCGGATATAAAGTAAATTCAATTAATTATTATTCTCATTTTTCTTGTAGTATTTTACTTTCCTCACAGTCGAAACCCCTCGAACTATTGGCGCTCGAACGAACTCTCGGGTGAAATGGGTAACTTTCCACCCTTGGCTATTGTCATGCTCGTAAAGTTCGTGTTTATGATAAAATTACTGTTTATGCTCTAGTACATAAAATAAAATCTTTGTCTTAAGACCAAGGTAATCAGGTGTCAACAGCCAGAAACAAAAAAGTTTCTACTCATTTTTTTATATTTTTTAATGTATATAAAACTAAAAATCAATCAAAACCATCAAAATAAATAAATAAAAAAATGGAATTATAGGTACATAGAAAGTGAATGATTGTTTCCACTGTTGCTATATTTCATTTCCTTGCAATGTAAGTGAAAAGCAGTGTAAAACTCGAACATTAAACCCATTTCCCCTCGACGTGTCTATCCACCCTCGCCGTATCAGCTCGGGTGGTACGAACGTCTTGGATAAAATGGCTCGTTTTATGCTCTTGTTGTACAATCTACTATTTTAATGCATTTCTATGACTCGAAAATATCAAACAAGCGGCCAGCTGAATAGTTTTCCTGTGATGCGAGTTTTTTTGAACGGCTAGATTATTGAGATTTTCAATAGTTTGACTTTTTTGGTTTTTGGTTTTTGCAGCCCACCTAGTCTAGGTACTGTCTTACACTTTTGGCCCAACACTTACTTTCAGTTTGACATGGCTGCCCTAAAGGAATAATAATATGTCTGCCAAATTTCAAATCTCTAGCTCCAATGGATGTGTGTTGTCTGAGATTTGTATTTTTGGATGTTTGTTACAAATTAACTCAAAAACTACTAGACCGATTATATAGAAAATTATTCCAAAGTGCCATATTCTATATTTATTACCAGAAAAAATTAAGGTTCCGTACTATAATTTCAATAATGTAATGAGTTACAGTATAAACGTAGTGTATAAAGTCTTTCATCGCATACGCATATTTCACATTTTCAACTGCTCGAAAGTTAATCGGAAGAGATCGCTCTTTAAGGCCGCCTATTGTTTACCTCTACTTTTAATCTTCTTGTGTACCTATATCTTGTATCGATACATATGTATGTATATCGGAAGTCGATAAGTGAGAAGTCACTATGACTGGTCAAAAAATGCCATGAAAATTCCACTCTCTAGTAATCACGATGAACATCCTTATAATTAACCATATTATCTTATGTAATGTAATTAACTGTGAAGTCTGTGAATGATTAAAAACTTCTATACTTAGGTAATAAACTAATGGGTTGTAACGGAGGCCTTCTTAGCGGAGGCGGAGGCGGATGCGGAAGCGACGAGTTTCACCTATGCGGATGCGGAGGTTAACGGAGGCGGATGCGGAGGTGAAAGTGGATGTGGAAAAAATAGTTTATGCTTTATTCAACTCTAAAATCTCTAAAATTTCATAAAAAAACTGCCAAATCTCACTTCGGCGTCATCGTGCATGTGACTTAAATAAACAATTACTTTGAACAAAATCACTTTAAAAAATCGCGGTTCAATCAAACATAATATTACAATTTCGTACGTCCAAGCAACGAGACAGGTTGATTCCAGACATTCCAGTCGTGTGTTATTTGACATACGCCCGCCCCCACCCCGTTCGCGTTCCAGCTGCGCGCCGAGATAATGAAATTAGAAATAAACCTCCGTTATATATAACTCCGCAAAAAAAATTGCGGAGGCGGAGGCGCAGTTACGATTTCTTGCAGAAATTCCGCAGTAACGGAGGCGGAGGCGAAGTTCCGTTACAACCCTAATGACCAAATAATGATAATGAACAAATAACCTATTTATTAATATCTACGTATAAATAAAATAAACATTCTTTTAAAAAAAACAACACGCTAAAGCACAGCAAAATACGATTTGGATTGGAATTAAGTAACAAGGTAAACAAAGGCCAAGTGCTCTTAATGTTTTTTCTTCCATTCGTTTTTAATCGCTTTCGACACTTAGGTAAGTAGTTAAAGTACTTAACGTCGCCTAATCGTTACTTGATGCAATCTACAGGCAATTGCTAAAACGGAATATAATTTCGAGGGTAAATAAACAAAAGGAAATACAAAGAGTACAATTTTACTACCTATTTATTTTATTTAGTTCCAGAAAAGTGGCGTTCGTGTCGTCACAGCCCAGTGTGTGTACGTGTATGTTTTTTAACCCCGACGCAAATAGAGGGGTGTTATAAGTTTGACCGCTATGAATGTCTGCGTGTCTGTGGCACCGTAGCTCTTAAACGGGTGGACCGATTTGAATGCGGCTTTTTACAAGCTTTTGTTTAGATTCACCTATCCCGTTGTCTGTCTGTCTGTAGTCAAATCTTGCAAGTTAAATTCGACCAACTTTCAGTATAAGTCAGTTAAGTCGGATTGACTTGAAATTTGGCAAACTTATGTAAATCACGTGGCAATACAATAATCTAGTAGTGAAATCCTGGTAGTCCAGCCAGGATTGTCTCCGCAGGATGGAACTCTTTAACGGTTAATGGCATCGACTTGAAATTTGCTTATGCAAATGTAGTTTGGGTGACAATGCAAGTACAGTCAACAAAAAGTACAGTCAGCAAAAAAAGCTTGTATTAAAAATGAAATTTTATGGTTAGGTTAGGTTAAGTATTTTATTTGAAATCAGCTTTTCTGGCGATGGTTCTTAGACATATTTCATCAAAATCGGTTTAGCTGTTTTTGAGATATTGAACTTTGAAGTGACGTAGTCGGGGGTTTTCTAACTTTATGTTAGTTAGGTTATTATTTTTTTAGCTCTTTTATTTCTTTCTAAAGTGTTTTTCTGTGTATCGAATGCGTGTTAATAAATGTATATCTCTCTTTCTCAAATGTGATAAATTAAAAATAAAAAGGTCAGCTCGTCGTATATTAGAATTGACCGCAAGTAGAAAGGAAATTGCACCAATTGTCCCGTCCCTCCTTTAGATCCGCGTTTGGGCTTGCCTCTATATTCCTTGATCATTACATTACAATCTGACTGCCAGCATAACATGCGCCTGGCCAGAGCTCTTTTGTGGCCTAGACAACACTCTCTCTCTTGTGTAAGTTAATCCAGGGTAAATGGGCAATTCTAGACGTTTGTCCTATCGTATGTTTGCACCTTCTTAGATCACACCCTAGCTCATCTTCTCAATCGTGATAGTAGACACACAGAAGTTTTTTTGGCATAAGATTCTGTCCTATTTCAATTATTCAATAGCCGGCCGTTATAAACTTATAACTAACCCTCCTAAGCTAAAATTTAAAGCTTAATCAACAGTTCTTATAATTTGCAGCTTTTAAGTAGGTATCTAATTCGCTTTTCACAACTATCCACGCCTTTTCATTGTAGGTACAAAATAATGTCATAATGTTTATGGGGTACTAAACCCGCTAACTACGTTAAATGCATAATATACTTCACAACAAAGCACAAATTCAGGTCAATCTCTGATGAGGTACGTAAAAGGGTAACCTGTTCATTATTAAATTTGTCTCAAAATATTTGCCCTTTTCACAAGTATACCTAATTATTAAAATAAGATAAGTAAATGGGTCACTCACTACTATGGGCATACCCAGTAGCGGCGTTAGGGTAGGTTATTATATAATATCAATGGACGTTAAACGTCTGAATAATAAATGATTTTTATTTTAAATTTCGATGAAATAAAAGCTTGGTCTTATCTCTGGAAAAACGCGTCCCAGGTACTTGAATAATTATTTTAACTAACATTCTCTCGGTATTTTAAATCAAATGTTTTTATTTAAGTACAACTTTTACTTCAATCAGTTTTTTAAAATCATATTTTACCCATCTTTAATATTTGGAGCATAATGTAAGTAGGTGAGTAGTAATTAGACAATTGATTTTCTGACAAACATTTTGTTCAGCATGCGACAAGAAAGACACAATTTAGTCACGATCACACGATTCACGCGCTATATTCTTACCGCTCACTGGAATAAAAACAGAATTCAAATTTATAAACTGGCATTTTCCGTGGCAGTTATTCTTATCAAATTTAATTAAAATATAACTTCAGCAGTTAATTACCGGCGGGCTCGTGACTACAAGCCATCCACGCATATCGCTTATCCCATTACCTCAAACCGCATTGCAGCTATTCAAATATTTAAAAACTTTACGGTGGCAAAGTTAATTTACCCCGTAAGGGTTTAGATCGGTTACACGCAGCGACTTTTAGCAGCTATACAATCGCATGAACGTTCCTCGAACGCGTGACTGCATTGCGAGTATTGCGACATTAAAGATTGATAGGCGTTTGTATTTAAACAGGACAATCGCGTTTAAACTTGAATTTAAAAAAAAATGGCCTGGCTGGTGTGAGACGCGCGCGCCGAGGGCTCCGTGCAGATTTGTAGCTATCTATGAATTTCCAGTGTTAGTAGAGCCCCGCTTCTTAGCAATTTGTACGTAGTGTGGGGTCGTTTATCTTCGGTTACTGACATAAACAGACAAACATAAAGAAATAAGTTTTTTTTATTGGTTGTGCTATAAGAGCTACTTTCATGCCAAATTTCAACTTTCTAGGACAATTTGGAAGTGCCCTGGAAGGTTTTAATTTCCAGTAATTTGAATGCCTGGTGTAGGTATGGAAACACATTTTAAATGCGTTGACTAAGAAGTTTAATTTTTTTCACTGCTCTAAGGAGTAGCATATTTAAATATTTTATATTACATACTTTCAGCTTGATACCTTCACACGTTCCTGAGAAAAAGGATCTTGACGAATGGACAGACAGATGGATGTACGGACAACAAAGTTTGGTCGACTGAGGTACATAATCCTAAAAAAACTGTGCGATTGTATCAATTGATTCGATTGATCGAAACAAACAGCGGGCGTTACTTTTGCATTTTTACACCGATACTGTATCACGTTTGCATCGATACTATACATTCGCGTATACCTACTATATACGAAGTGCAAAATTTGAACTTCGTATCTTGTCGTCCCGCTGACGCTTAGTATATTATTTCATACGAGAGTGAGAGGGACGGTACGATATGAACTTCGAATTTCGTAGTAGCTCCCCAGTTGCCATGTCCAGCGACTGTACAGCGCCCATGCAACGTTCGCACGTGTAAGCACACAATTAGCGTTTGCATCAATACAGTATCGCGTTTGTATCACTGTTAAAAGTCGCAGTGTATTACCAGTCTTAAAGTTGTGGCTATGCAAAATTACCAGCTAACTGCGATCATAGTACCTGAACAAGTTTAGAGTGGCTCCAGTTATGAATGGTTGAGATAAGAACAACAATACGCATATATCGTGAAGCTTGACTTGAGAAACACATTTGTATGTATAACTCGTGAGTTTGTGCCAGTTACGTGTCAGGGTGAATTGTCACGCCTAACAACCTACATATATTCCGTTTTTTTTGGACCATCATTGGGGCCTTGTAAACAGGACCGGATGCTGTTTTAGGATATCTATTTAGGAAAATACATAACTTTTCGCAGTAGTACTTTAAACCAGCGACGGTTTTTTGGCACCTACATTATTCTTAAACAGAATGTGTCCGTCCAGGATCTTACTGGACCAATCATCACCAATAATTGAAAGCTCCGAGTGCCGCATCCATACTTCTATTATAAATGCGAAAGTGTGTGTGTTTGTATGTATGTCAGTCTTTCACGTCGAAACGGAGCGACGGATCCACGTGATTTTTGGCATAGAGATAGTTTATGGGCCAGAGAGTGACACAGACTACTTTTTATCCCGGAAAATTTACAGTTCCTGAGGGAACAGCGCGCAATAACCGAATTCCACGCGGGCGAAGCCACGGGCAAAAGCTAGTTAGAGATATAAAAGTATCAATAACTTAATTATTTAGTATCACTTACATTATTTAGTGGGTTTTAACTCTGCTGCCACTCACCCTCTTAAATCACTTATTATATTAATAGCGAATAGAGGGAACCACAAATCATAAAAACGGGAAAGGATATGCAATAAATTACGCAAAAAGGAAAACTTACTTAGGAAACAGCTTGAAGCATGCTAAATAATGAGGAACGGGTCTCTTAGGAATATAAACAAGCATTTTTTATTACGTTTTTAGCAAATAGGTAAGTGAAGCGAATGGCTAACCTGCTGTACCTTTCAAGAAGAGGATCTTGGGACTCGCAACTCAAGTTTTTGTCGTTTTACGTGCGAAATTGAATTTTTAATCTACTTTTCCGTGTTCTACTAATATAGAAGCACATTCACGGCTCGCGTGGGAAATCTCATTTCTAGGTATAAATAGTAGACAAGTTACCTACATAGATCTTATACTGTATCCTAAATTTGTGATTCTGGATACGAACCCTAAGAATTCTGGTTCGCGATGCATGAAGGATATATCGATGGTGGAAGTCTCAATTGGCGTAAGGGACAAAATACCGAAAATCACTTTTAACATAGAAGATTAGAGTTTTTTTTCTCTGTCGATTGGTAGTATTCAAGTTACGATACGCCCCTTACTTTTGCTGTTATCAACATTTATTATTTTAAATAAAATAGCTTAAGGGACATGATATAAAATATTTGAGCTGAAAATAGGCGTAAATGTATTATTTTTTTAATATTTGGGTCGTAAGGGCTGTGGCAGTCTCATATGTCCTTTACGACTCGGCTCATGTCGTTAAAAAAAACCAACAAATATAATAAAAGGGCGTATGGGTCAATTATTGTTTCATTGCCTTTACACCCAACATTTTATAACGAATAACATAAAAAAGCAAGAAGTTGTTGGGCGTAACCTTACCGCCTGTACCTATTTCTTGTACTAACATCAAAATACTAACGCGTCTAACTACCTTCCACGCGCCGAGCGTTTGCGCATTGCACATTCGGTCAGTCGTGTCAGACACGTCAAACACGGAGGACGTATTTGATTACCTACGTTGTTTTTTGTCAACGCGCGTATTTTTTTATAAGATGCCAAAAGCAAAACAAAAAAAGAAGATTAAGTTGATGGATCCCCTAATGGCTTGACGTCGAGCTAACATTTCCGTAATGGAATTTCAGTCAAGGATGTTGAGGTAAATTACTCTTAGCTACTTTGTTTATTTTAAGCTGTCCTGACAGATCCTAATAAAGGAAACCTGTGCCCAGCAGTGGGACGTATATAGGCCGAGATGATGATGCATACATAATAATAATTGGCCTGTATAATTAATTATGTATGGTGAGGGTTAAAAATGGTATAATCGGAACGTCGTAAGGGACATTAAAAACAGCAATTTATAAAATATAAATACTTTTATGGGCGTAAGGGGTATAAAAAGCAAGAGCTAGAGTAAATTGTCGGTCGTAAGGGGCAGTAGCAAACAGACATTTAAAAAAAAAAGTGTAATTGGTACGTCGTAAGGGGCATTAAACAACAGCAACTTATAAAATAAGGAATACTCTTATGGGCGTAAGGGACATCAAAAGCTAAAAGTAGAGTAAATTGTTGGTCGTAAGGGACAGTAACAAACAGACATTTTAAAAATTGAGGTTACTTTATGGGTGTAACTTAAATTAAAATACCTAGCTTGCTTCTTTTAGTTCATTAAAATACCTTGTTAATGTTAGGTCGTAGGAGGCATCAAAACAGATGGTTTTTAGAACTTGTAGTGATTGAAACAACAACTCAAGCAAGCATACTCCCAAATGTGCAAGAAATAGTGCAAGCAAGCGTGCAAGAAAGCATGCAAGCAAGCAAGCAAGCATGTAAGCAACCACCTAAGCAGGCTTGCAAGTGAGCATGTAATTGGTTGCCTGGAAGAGATCGCTCTGAAGCGATAAGGCCGCCTATTGCTTACCTTAGAAAATCTCTATGTATATACTTGTGTTCTCTGTACTGTTTACTGTATTGGTGTGCAATAAAGAGTTATTGTATTGTATTGTATTGTAATTTTGTCAATCAAATCAACAAACATGCAATTTTATCGGCCTGGGTTAGATGAACATCGCGGGTTACCCCGATCCCGCGATGACAGGTCTATGGTATCTCCTCCAGCGCTCATGAAGCGGGCTGGCGTCCCACTCCCTCACAGCTGCAATCAGTGTGTTAGAGGAAGCATAAATAGTGCAAGCATGCATGCAAGCAAGCGTGAAGCCAGAAGGCAAGCATGCATGCAAACAACAAATCAAGCAAGAATACTCCCAAATGTGCAAGAAATAGTGCAAGCAAGCATGCAATCAAACATGCAAGCAAGCATGCAAGCAAGCAAGCAAGCATGTAAACAATAATGCAAGCAAGCAGAGTCAGTACGCCAGTGGTGGTAGTGAAAATCATTTCATCATCATCGTCATCAACAAACATCATCAGTTCGTTTATCGCTACCCCCGGAACTATGCTATTTTCCGGGATAAAAACTTATTTACTTGGCGATTTTAAACAGCTGCAATATCTTCCTTGACCCTCTCAGCTATAAACAAACAAGTCAGCCATAGCCGAGCATTTGTTGGAGTCATGACCAAACCACTGGATTGAGCTTCACAATCCCAAAAATTCTGTCCACGGAACGTCATTTCTACTCAAGAATGGTACGTGAAGCAGTTGAAATAAAAAAGCATAAAAATGTCAACCGGGACGATGGATATAAGCTTTCATCTTCGTGGAATCCTGTTATTAATAAGTGTCGACGTCGAGATGAGTGTTGTGAGTCGGTGTGATGGGGTGACAAATAAAAATCACCAATTGCGGGTAGTTCGTGATACGAGTGCTGGAACTATTAGTGATCAAGTGCGGGTAGTTCGAAGGACTCGCGCTGCTAGGCAGACTTGACACCCCACACTTCAGTCCACTCGTGACCACGGCCACTGCAATGTTGCCGAAACGTCGAGGTAAATATTACTCGTGTGTGTTAGCGTGATAAGTCCTGTTGGTGGTATTTTGACTATGAGTGAGTATCACGAAAGTTTAAAACGTTATAAAATTTATTTGAGTTTTATTTAACTTTTAACTTATAATGTCCATTTAAAGAAAATGTTACAAATTACATATTTTTTAAGGGGACGTACAAAATTATGGCTTTTGCGCGTTATTTTAAATAATTAAAGTGGTTCTTTGAGTTAATTCACCATTTTTTTTAATTTTTCTACAGGAACTTACGTCCAAATATGTAGAATAAAATATAAAATGTCCTATAAGACCAAAAAATCGGTTACTACATTATTTATTTATTTACGGTTTATGGGTGTAAGGGGCTATGACACCCGTATGTCACGGGCGTAAGGGACAGCTATTTTCTTATTAAGCTTTTTGACGAAAATGTCTATAGTTTCACGTTGAAAAGCAAGAAAATTCAAGATTTTACGTAATTATAACGTCCTGCTAAGTTAAACATTAACAATGCTGTGAGGGTTTGAAAATTACCAAAAACTTCTTTTCGCTCTCCTGAAAAGTAGCATTTTGTCCCTTACGTCAATTGAGACTTCCACCATCGATATAATAAGTTCCATGTTTTTAAGTGCTTCAGTTGGCAAAAATGGAACCCCTAGGATAACTAGATTGTCCGCTTGTGTGTCTGTTTATGTGTTCGTCTGTCAAGATCATTTTTCAGAAACGTGTGGAGGTGAAATTAATATGAAATATTCACCCCTTGTAGCAGTGAAACAATCAAACTCTGTTAATTGTTAACGCACTCAAAAAAATCATTAAAAAATGTGTCTCCATACAAGCATAAAAATTACCGGGGAACTAAAATCTTCAAGGGTACTCTCAGTTGTCCTAGAAACTTAAAATGTGGTATGAAGATACATAGCTCTTACAGCGCATTCAATGAGAAAAGTAAAAAAATCTTAATTTATTATGTCTGTTAATAATCTAAAATTACCCCATACTATGTAAAAAAAAAAATTTAAAATTAAAACTGTTTATTATAAAGCAAAGTAACATTACAAAATTTTATAATTACTTAGCTAATAATCATTATTATTTAAGATTTTATAGTTAAGGAGTGCGAAGGACGGGCGAGTCCTCATCTATAATTAAAATATAATGTGCACATATGTTTCCATGTTACATGCTACTTTTATCTATATTGCTTAGTTATTATTATTGTAGGTATATGGTTATTACCTGGCCTTATTTACTTCTTATTTGCTTTGTTTAATGTAAGCTAACTCTAAATTCTATCTTTTTAATATATTACCATTTTTATTTACTATGAAAAATTGTAATCATATTATATCACTTATTTATCTGTTTATTTACTTATGTTATCTTATTACAATATTCAGTGCCTTCTTAATTAAGTTTTTAATGTACATTTTGCTGTGAAGAGGGGCTCCACTTAAGGTAACAAATTGTTTATTATGTATATTTGCAGCGAATTATTAGTCATTATTTGGTAAATATAGTAGAAAACGTACTCATAGTGGTTTTGTTAATCTATCATTTCTTTTTTAATGTCGTCAAGAGTAGAATTAGTAATGACGGACAGTTCAACCGCCGCTAGTTTTCTTGCGGTCGATGAATAACGTAGATTCTACGGTTACTTACATATTTAATCCTGCGATTAGTTCCAAGTCAGTGAGTCTAGAACCAAACGACCTTTTTCCTGGAGGTAGCTTATGCAAATCCCACATGGTATAATATGGCATTAGCACCACGGAAGTATGACGAAGTGTCGTTGAGCTGGCTTTAGCCCTTCCTTTATGATATTACTTATACCTCTGCTGAGTGAACGTAACGTTGAAGCTTCGTTGAAATGCCTGCGCGTTCTTGAAAAGTATATAGGTACCTACACATTATTAAAAACTTAAAAATGCATTAAATTATTCAATGATGTTGCTTCTTTTGCACATAATCAATGTTGTACCTATGAAAATTACAGAAAAATAAAAAAAAATAGAAAAAACAAACAAGGAATTCTGGGTAAATTATGTTTCTATGGTTGGGTACCTCAATTCAATTCTCAATCCTTCTTTAGGTATTTGCTTCCCAAGCTAAGTTTTCTTTCTCTGACATTTGCATGGAGCTATAAAAACAGCCTCTTTTCACAAAGTCAGCTGTTAAATGGTTCTTAATTTTAGTTGAGTTTTCAACTCCAGACCGAATATGAAAATTTCTCGCAAAAATGGCACCTTCCTGATTGAGTAATGAAAGAATATTGTAGGCGGACGATCTCAGGCAATACCTGGTACCTACTTAGTTCACGAACACAGTCCTCTGGATAAAAATTTCAATGCGCTAACTGCCCTTAATTAAAATGACGATGGTGAATTTTGTTTTCCTCGCCTGACCTGACCTAATTCAGCCTGAGTTCGCGCAAACACTTTTTAAATTAACACGACTAACGATAATTAGCATAGAGGCATTTAAAAATAAATTGTTAGTAAAAAATTGCTTAAGGACGCACACATTGACAGTATCTTTTAAATTGCTTTAGTATAATATCGCTTTATTGTTTAGGTACGAGTATGTATAGTCCCTTTATATTAGTTTATGTATTAGTTTATTGTATTTTATTATAATGTATTAGTGTGTACCTACTTGATATATTTGGGTAATACCGAATAATTAATCTCCCCCTAATATAATGTACCTGATATCGATCCTTATTAACCGACTTCAGAAAGGGAGGAGGTTCTATGTTCCAATGTTTGTATTTTTTTTATGTATGTTCACCGATTATTCAGTCAACTGAGGACCGATTTTCAAAATTCTTTTTTTATTCGAAAGGGTACTTTTGTGAGGAGGTCCCATTGTCACCAAGTCGAGATCTGATGATGGAATCCTAGGGAAATCGAGGGCAAACCTCAAATTTTATATGCACACTTATGGCGATTTTGGCATTTTTAGCATTAAGATAAGCATTTACATTCAGATAGTATCATCTGGTAAACTGGACCTGGTGAAGAAGACCGTAGATGACCAATGGAACTCGTCAAAGGCTCAAAGCTAAGTAATGCTCGCTTGTTTATAAACGATCATGATTAATATACCTAGATAAGCGACTAAGAACGAGCTTTTAGTTAATGTTCTTTCGAACATCTGATGCTGAAGCCGGAAGGTAGGCAACGGAACTCTGTTATAAAACAACGTAACTAAGTCGTGTTTGGGCTTAATGGAATCGTTGTGACGTGCTAAGAATCACAGAAAAGTAAGAAATAAAGAATTTTTTAACAAAAAAGTAAAACCGACTCCAAAAAAATAAAAATATTACAAAAAATCGAACCGACTACAAAATACCTTTAATATACTTATTAAGCTTTTTGCTAATGTCATTCTTACTCTTATTTTTACTTGGAAATTGCCTCAGTGGAGTTCAGAGGGTTAAGAATTACAGGCTCAAGTTTCTTCTAAATTATTATAAACAGTAAATAGGTACTGAGAGCACTCCTATTATTCTGATAATTTTGCAATTTACGCACGTTTTAAGTGTTTTGTAGTCAATGTGGGGCAAGAACAGAATTTTTAGGCAGCTAGAGCCTGATTAAAAGAATTGTTCTGCGGTGTGGAAGTCAAGGGGAAACCACAACAATTGTCACAAGAAAGTTCACTTGACACGACCACTCGTCAAAAGTTTAGTTTAGAGTTCAGCAGTTTGAAAGCTAATACAAAACGAAGATATTATTTTTTAAATCCAACAAAAGTATTTATAAATCTGATAAGGGCACAAGCGGGAAACTTAACAGGCAAAGCAGCGGGCCTGAGCCAGCGTACTAAATACGACTGAAATCATGTATAAATTCAGATTGGAGTTGATAGCAAGCTCGTCGTTTTTATACGTGTATTGTCTACAATCCTCCGTCCTCAAGGGGCTTCTTTTATTAGAGTCGCGAGCTCGCGGGTACGCGAACAATTGAGAAAAAAAATAAGTGTTGCAAAGAAATTTTGCGAATGGTTAATAGAATTGGGTGATATGATTGCATGGTGTGCGAAAGAAGATTGTATAGTCACCATCGGATATGGGGGAGGCATGTGTAAATATAAATATGCGAGCCATTTTTTTGCAAAAGGTGATAGGTACTGTTACTTTTGCTGGCTAAGGGGCTGTTTCACCATCCATTGATTAGTGCTAATTGGCGGTTAGGTGTTATGCCGTCTCTATTTGTTTTGTTCGAATAGACGGAGACGGCATCATATTTAACCGTCGGTTAACGCTAATCAATGGATGGTGAAACAGCCCCTAAATGTAAGTTTTTTTATATAAGTTTTGACGACCGGATGGCCAAGTGGTTAGAGAACCTGACTATTCCCGGCCGAGGCAGATACTTGTATGAATAATACGAATGTTTGTTCTCGGGTCTTGGGTATTTAATATGTATATAAGTAAGTATGTATTTATCTATATCGACGGTAAATAAGGATAAGGGCGTATCCCGAAAAAGGTCGTAACTAGACTAAGCTAAGCTTCGATCAACAATACTACTAGATTCAAGGTCCCATAGGTACAAAATCAAAGCGAAAAAGTGGCCGTGTTGCTTATACTTAGCGATATCTGTTTTACTTTCTAAATTAACTTAAAATATACCTTAAGTCTAAGCAACAAAAATCCAAATAATAATAATTGTATATAATACTTACGACGTTTTGTCACAAGACGAGCAAAAGCCGTCGATAAACAAAATAACTTAAGTTTCATAAAGATGACATTCTATTTTAGGAACAGGGTAATAATGGAGCCGCAATTATATAAGACAGACATTTTTTATTTGACAGAGATGTAACACAAACAAATACAATTATATTATAATTTATTATTATTATTATAAAGTGTTCGGCAAAATTCTTTAAATTGACATATTTTTTATTTGTGAACCGATTCGAATAAAACAAACACTAACAACAACAACACATGGAGTAACATTTAGATGTTACTGAGCAAGGACAACACATCAGGAAAACCACATCCTTCTACTTTAAAGGGCAACACACACAGAGAGCGGGCGCGGTCGTGCGCGGGCCCGCGACGGGCGTATTTGCATGGCGGTATATGGACGCCTTCACACAGAACGCGGGCGCGGGCGCGGGTCGTGCGCGGGCCCGCGCCGTCGCCCGTCGTCACAACAGCGCGAGCCGAGCGCAGTGTTACCAACTCTCAAAAATATTTATCCCTAAAGTTTAAGTTAAAACCCCTAAAACTCGTTTTTAATGAAAATGTTTACTTTAAATTTGAATATTTCGCAAAAAAAATACTGAATCGAAAAATCGTCTTAGTAACCCAAATGCTTTTAATTTAAAAGACCCTACACTATAGGGCTGGATGACCTTACTTTAGTAAGGGTTTTTTTTCTATGGAGGTACCAAAAAAATTTTTTTTAATTTTTCCTTGTACCATTTTGTGGGATAGTTTTCGTAATAAGTATATCTGTGTAAAATTACAGCTTTGAAGCATTGATAGTCCCTGAGCAAAGCCGCGGACAGACAGACAGACATGGCGAAACTATAAGGGTTCCGTTTTTGCCATTTTGGCTACGGAACCTAAAAACCGTATTCATCAAAATTTATTTATTTGATTTTTTTAATTAATTGGTAGGTACTACAGAAAAATCTGTTATTTTTTCCATTGACTGGTATAAGCTTATTCCTGTCTATAAAAAAAAAAACAGCCACTTTTAAAAATTTCATCCATCGCCCATCATTCCATAAATTGGATTTAATTAAGTAAGTAGATAAAGTTTGACCTTGGTGCGCAAGCGCGTTTGTCGTTTTCCACATATATCTCGCGGCACTGTATAATTCTGTGTCGAGTTGTCAAAATGTCGTATCTATTATTGGTTCTAGAACTGTTTTAATTTGTACTCCAAAAGTCGCCAGATACCTAACCATTTCTGTCGTCAAAACTTTTTGCGGTCGCTAAGATTTAAGCAAAAGTCGTCACTTCTAGGGATTAGTCACTAAACTGGCAACATTGATAGCCGCCGCGGGCCCGTCGCGGTCCGACCGCTCTCTGTGTGAATACAACAAACCGCGCGGCTCACGCGGCGGACACGACCCGACCCGCGCACGCTTTCTGTGTGTGTTGCCCTTAAGTGGTTTCTGAGATTAACGTGTGCAAACGCACAGACAAACAGACAATAATTCTAAAAATCATTGTTTTGGGTTAATATAGGCCCTAATATAGGCCCCTAGTAACAGTTTTTCTCAAATATTTCCAATATACAGACACCGACTTTCTACAGATTTATTATATGTATAGAATATATATAGATACAGATTGCGTGTCCACTGTCCATCATGCACAGTCAATCGTAATTTATTGCAGGAAAAAACTATATAAAGGTATTATTATTATTTATTATACTAGCTTTTGCCCGTGACTTCGATTGTCTAAGGAAAATATAAAAGTGGGCCATCTGAGAGTAAGTATAAATATGCTGCCCATAAAACCCGCAGCAGTAGACACGTTACCAACACAGTTTTATTTTTTTAGTATTTTTTAAGGCATCGAGTTTTTAGATTTTTGTTATATTTTTTTTTGATTTGACACTTTTTGATATTTTTGTGAAAACGGTAGATTTAAACTATTATAACCCATATATATTTAGAATGGGCTAATTATTATCTTTCATTTGATACCTATATTGTTACAATAAAAAAGTTTTTTTTTAATTCCCCCTCATTCTTTTTTTCGCGGACGTCACTTTAAATTATTATATACACCTATGTCACTCCGACAGTTGTAACGAATCTAATGATACCTCATCCTACTATATAATATCTATGTTATAAACCGTCTAGCCGTGTAGGCTGCAGCGAGGACCAAACAAATGGACATTATTGATATTAAAATATTGCCAATTTACTATTCCAAACTATTTAAATACATAACTTGTATATATATTTGTAATCTCTTTATAAATCCCTTCATACCCTACTCAATAGGTTTAAATTAAAAAAAATTAAGACTCACAATTTGGCGCCACAAATTCGCTATTTTCATTTTTCAAGAATTTCATGTACCCAGTGTCACTCGCGTCTTCAAGACAAATCCAATGACGTATCATTTATCAAATCGGTTCAGCCGTTGAGTAGTTACGAGTGGACATAGGAATAGATAACATACATAGTACATACATATTTATATATGTACATACGGGTCAAACACAACTTCCTTCTTCGCAGTCAGGCAAAAATATGCATCAAACATTAGGTATCTAAATTGCAAGCTTTTGCGGTCCCTTCTATAAAGCTATACAATCGTACAAACAAATTAATAAGAAAATAAGATTTACTTCGACTGAAAACCAACCCCATTAAGACACAAGTGACTTCTCTCTTATCTTTAAACCATCGTAGAGGGGTAAACGTCCCTACGCATTGATTTCTATGTCTAATCTTATCATAAAGCAAAGAAAGGTGAATATCTGAGGACTTTGAGCAATGTTAAGTGCCCATAATAGGGAAGTTCACCCTAAAGTTACGTTTTTTTGTTATTTTATTGCAGAATCATTGTATTGTATTTTAGTTATTTGTTTATATTATCTGTATCCGAATCCAATATCTTACAGGATAATTATAATTCAACGGTACGATTCAGAAAAGCCACACTCGAGATGCCATCGTTATTTGATCAAAAGGATGTAATACTTCCCTTGGGGCTTGCTTTACCGAAGGGAGTTTAATAGTTAAGAGTTTGGAAACGTTAGAGCCGTACATTACCGCAAAACAACATACTTGATTTGTTAATTGGATCAATAAATCTATGTATGCCCCCAGTTGAATAGTAAAAAAATGAATAACAAAAAATTTAACCGACTACAAAAAACCATGAAAATAATTTTCTACCAGTCTGAAGTCGGTCGGTGCCTCAGCACAAGCCAGCAGGAGTGGACCTATAGTCATCTACCTCACTTACACACTTAAATTGGGCTTCAATCACTCCTGCTGGCTCATGCTGAGGCACCGACCGACTTCAGACTGGTAGAAAATTATTTTCATGGTTTTTTGTAGTCGGGTCGGTCGGGTTTTTATTTACATTTAATTATTTGAGCAATAGCTGCTTGCACCCTATTTTTTCATCACCCATTTGACTCCCGCTTGCCGCTTGCTCGGGGGATAACCATAGCTTCGGTACTAAGATAACAAAGTGCAAATAGTGATTATTTTACCAAAAATAACAGACTTATCTGACTTGAAACTCTAATATTTTAAGTTCAAAAATGTTGGTAACAAAAATATCCCTTTTACCTAATCTAGGTGACCTACGAGGACTTTCTAGGGCCACTGCCGAACGTTCATATCGATCATCCTCATTGTGGATTCCGCCAACACTTCTACAAATTTCATGATCTCCGGCGGGCTACAAGCAAATGCGAGTAAAACCTAGCACAACAAGCCGCTCTTATTTACCTAAGGGCATCTCTTTCATATCAAACCGGTTGAAAGAAGACGCGTACATCGATAAATGAATAACAGTTGCCTCTGCAGCGCAACGCAACAGCGCGCGTGCCGGCCATGTAAACAAGAGGATTGAGTAATTACGTAAGTCCCAGCCTGCAGACACTTCACGCTCTCAGCCAATTTCTGTACGACGTCGCTCGTTTATTTATGACGAGCACCAATTGCGCTTCTCTTTGTTACTTTATAGGCCCAGAATTTTGATAACAAAAATGAATAAACAAATACGCATCTGAGACCTGCCCGCTCTCGCGTTTATCGGGCACGAATTTCATATTTTATACACGCGATTACGTACCCAATCAAATTTAAGAAAACTATTTCCGTTCTCTTAGATCGGTGCGCTCGGAATGCGTTTTCTTTGTTGATTAACTTCGAAAATTGACGTGATATTAGATTGCAGGATGAAAGCTTTGATAGAATCGTTTTCTAGTGGGGTGAGATGCGCACAAGGGAGGCCTATCCCTCCGGGCGCTTATTAGCAACTGCATATACTATTTGGGATTCCTATGGGATCAGAGGGGTGTCGGTGAAATGAAAACTAGCCATGTGAAAATGCTTTCATTGCTTTCACGCGTCGCTAGAGGCAATTTAGATGTGTTTTGGTGTATCTGTGGTCCCGGCCTCGGGGGGCCGGCGACGCCATTTGTCACGCTCTGTGGGAGCCAAGTGATATGTGTGCAATTTTGGAACAATAGGCATCTTGATATTTATTTTGCTAGTAATAATGGTAATTGATGCTTGGTAATAAGACTGGGCAATGTAGGTGATGCGGATGGTTTGACCTATATAGCGCGCACGTCTGACTGGGATTTTGAGTTTGTGAAAAAAGTCCTAGGTAGAATTTGAGAAGCTATCGTTGAGCAATATGAAATGGAAATGGATAATGCGTCTATGGCTATGCGACGTAGTGCTGTAACGGCTCGAGTTCCACCGGGTTGCCTATAGTACATTGTGTCTTAAGGGCGGTAAATAAGGAATTACGAACGAGAGTTTATTAGAAGCCCGAGGGCTTTACAGAGTCGATATTCGTAATTCTAGTACCGCCCGTGCGACGTACAATGTTTTTATCGCATTTGCGAGTAAAATTGTATATTTGTAAAAGAAAAACTAATATTTTTTCAAAAATTGCTGATACCGCTGACTACGCTCTTGGCAGCGCCAGCTCCGCGCCGCCCTCCCGCACGCCAGCGCACGAGCATCACGCCATGCAGTAACAAACTCATTTACCGACCTTGGGCTTCATGACAAGAAAATTAGTACGGGCAATGACTCATTTACCGACCACAGGTTTCATGACAAGCACATTAAGGTCGAGGGTTTTATTTGGGGGGTTGCAACCAAGGTAGCCTGCATGTTATGGCACTGTTTACGAGCAAGTGTAATGAAAAATTTGTTACGTGTCGTCAGTGTAGTGATAACAAGTTTGGTAAAGACATAGTTACCTACCTTACTCACGCGTTTCCCAAAATCTAGAACTCCGATCTAGATGACCGTTCACTCTACGTTACTGCAAGTGGTGATTGGTGACACGGTCACTCATGAAAGTATGCAGACATTTTCACTTTAGTTAAGTACCTAATAATTGAACGAGTCCTAAACCAACCCTCTCATAAGGGACCAATGTAAGTACCTATACTGTGGCATTAGTTCCCAAATATCGCAAAAATCTCAAAGGCAATAGCGATAAATCTTTCCGTTAGGAACTACCGAGAATTGGTAGTCGCTCAAGTACGCACATCAAGTATACTTGAAGTATCCGCGAGTGCGGTTAAGTGCTAAAGTGGCTCAACTTTGACCGATTGTCTACAATGACATCTCTGGGGAGAGAACACACGCTTTTCTTCTGTTTCTCGCGTACTTAGAGATAACACACGCGCCGACTCGACTTGGAGATAGTCGCACAAACGCCCCCCAGCGGCGCTCTTGAGACATTATTTTCTAACTTAATTCAGTCATAGAAGTAGAGAAGAAATGTGACTAGAAATATCGGTTCGGCCTCGACTATAACGCGCAATCGGTCGCGCGATGAAAATTTTCTGTTCATTATCATTCTGTGTGCCTTCTTGTCTAACGCACTCGGAATGACAATCGTGTTCACTACTACATTTTGTCACACGGTTTAGGATGAGGGTAGAAAGAGATGGTGACTGTATGATCGCGAGCGCTTGGACGTCAGACAATATAATACGGCCACCCGTAACTTCACGTCGAATGTCTTTGCTTTATTGAACACAGAAAACACTCATCGCGCGGCCTGCCGATTGCGTGTACTCGCGACGGACGTTACACTTACAAACTTTCAGAATATACATAATTATACCTACGCGCTTTATCCATGAAGGCTCTCCAAATCAACTCGCAGAAACTTTGAATTGGAATTTTTGAAGGAAAAACAGCAAATATTTTATGGCTTCATCAAACATTATTTTAGGTTGTTCCTACTCAACAGGCCAACATAGATTTATTCTTTCATGTTTAGGAAAGTCACACTAAAAAAAAAATTACTCGCCTTTTGCCTCTTGTTAGTCTGACTCGCGCGCGAAATGATTCATACTCGTACCTTGACAAAAGGCGTGCAAAATAGTACATTGTGTCTTAAGGGCGGTAAACAAGGAATTACGAACGAGAGTCTATTAGAAGCCCGAAGTCGAAGAACTAAAAAAAAAAGAACTAATATTTTTTCAAAAATTGCCGATACCGCGGACTACGCTCTTGGCAGCGCCAGCCTCCGCGCCGCCCTACTCCAGCCTGACCATGCGCCCGACGTGCTCCTGCACGCCAGCACGACCAGCACGCCATGCAGAATCACACTCATTAACCGACCTTGGGCTTCATGACAACAAAATTAGTACGGGCAACGACTCATTTACCGACCACGGGTTTCAATGACAAGCACATTAAGGTCGAGGGTTTTATTTGGGGGGTTGCAACCAAGGTAGCCTGCATGTTACAACACTGTTTACGAGCAAGTGTGATGAAAACACTTTTCTTGTACGGGACACCCGTATGTAAAAATATTAATATTTGTCTTGAAATTCATATTATTATTTAGAACCCACCAAAAGCCTAGCATATGAAATAACCCAGTGATATAATATCCAGTGATATATAACGCCTTTGTTGTTAAATTCTATGCTTATTGACTTTCCTGTTAGTAAAGTTGGCTTAAGTATGAAAGAGTCTTATCCAGTACATGCAAATGATCTTTGTTCGAGAAAGCACCGCTAAAATGGCAAACTTTGTACAACTTCAGTATTATAGTAGGTAAATTTATCTTTTTTATAAGATGATTCAAAAAAGATGTCTCTTAACAAACTCATCAACGCGCAGCCTAAACCTAGCCTAAAAAACCGTTGAACCTAGAAAGCTTAAATTTAACGTTAATGTGGGTATGTAAATTTGATACAAAAATATATGCAGGGGTGTTCGTCGTACAACGTTAATGAAAAACACGTATTTTTGGGAATGTCATAGAACTTTAGTAAAATCCCAGAACTTCAATTCGACTGACGAATGTAATGGTTTACGCGAGCGAAGCTGCAGGTAAAAGCTAGTTTAAAATAATATGCACACGATTTGTTACAAAATACGTGAAGGTTTAATGATAGATAGATAGATAGATTTATTTATTACCCTTTGAAAAAATACATTATAAATACATGTCAGGTAATTATAAGAAATTCACAAAAGGATGGTCAAATTTACCTATACAAAAAAATAAAAATAGAATTCAAAATGTCAAATTAGAGTAAAATTAAATAATAATTAAAGGTAAAAACAAGAATATAAATCTATGACAAATTTATGAAACACTTATATGAACAATCAATTAAACAAACAACAAAATAATTAAAATGTTAAGGCAATAAAATTAAACATAAAATTAAAAATTAGTTGACAATGTGAATAGTGTTATTTGTAATGATTTAATTATTGAAGAAGTTCAAAGTTACAAAAAAAAAGTTTGTCAATTGTGTTTTGTTTCTTTTCTTTTGTACAATAAAGAGTTTACATACATACAATTACGGCACAGAATAAGTAATAGTACAAGTAATTACGGTAACAAAATCTGTGCTTAAGCCCAAAGAGTCATAATGCCTAAACATCAGGGTTTATTTTTAGTGCACACTGAAAATAGAACTGCATATAATATCAACCTATTCCTGCGTGAAATAAAGCTTTAAACAAGGGGTATATAATATACCTGCATGCCAGATGAAATACCGAAAATTTCCTACCGATTTTTTTTAGATATCACTCGGTCAGTGAATGATGGCGTGGACTGAACATTTTCGGCAGGCAACCGGAGACTGAGGGTGAGTTAGGTATCTTTTCGTTAGGTTTCTTTAACAACATCTCGCTGCTAGTACAGCTGTGTGACATTCGTCTTCACTGAACATTTTAAGCACCCTGCCTCTGATGGGAATCGACTGCTACGATGCCACTCAAGGTATAGGATTACCTACATTAGATATTAACGCTCAATTAGCTTTCCCAGAGTATTGATTTGATTGAACATTACAATAATAGAGCGCTATGTTATTACTAATAGAGATTTAACATAGTTTAAATGTTCAACGTAAACGGAAACCAATTTCATGTAAATTAGTTTACACGCCGTAGCTCACTAGCTAATGAACTGAAAACTATTAATTCTGATATGAAGATCATGTGATTCACTTACCATGGAGTGGAAAATGGAGATCGTACACGTTAAAGATATCACTAGAGTATACACTGTATGTCAAATAAATAAATATATAAATGTCATGAGACAATTCGTCACTACTTTGAGAAAATCTCGTATCTAAAATCAATATGTCAACAAAATTGAACCTTGATTTAATGTCTATAAAGTTCACTCAGAAAAATTATCTATTTTGAGCTAAGAGTTTTTTTAAAGTAGTGACGAATTGTCACCAAGTATCCATAGTAGGTACAAGCTTTGCTTAGTTTGGGACTAACTAGGTCAATTGGTGGCGAAACTTGTATTATGGATACTAGGCAACGGATAAACATACTTAAGTATAAGATAAATGCATACTTACTTAAATACATATTAAACATCCAAGACCCGAAAACAAACATTCGTATTATTCATACATATTCTGCCCCGGCCGGGGATCGAACCCGGGACTCCAAGCTTATAATATAGGTACATTACCCGGCCATAAAGGTTGCACATCGGTCTTTGGAAAGAGACTCGGCTAATTTCGGCTTCGTAGAGAGCGTTGTCACACACTACTTATGTGAAGTTTGTCAGTCTTTGTATTGTACAGGTGCAATAGAGTACGGACGCATTTAGATAAAAATATATAATAAAGAGTTGTTGAAACCCCCAAAACTTTTAACTGTTCTATGGCATCTTTAGGAAAAAGAGGGAACTATCCTTTTTCTAGTGGTTGCAACAGCTCTCTATAGATATCCGATGTGTATATGTCATAAATTTGACGTTAACTAATTAAGTCCATAAAGGTGCAGTATTTATTTGATATTTAACGTCACTTACGATATCGTAAATACAAACTGAGACATGGATGCACAGAAAAACCAGAAAAAGAGACCAGCACTGGGAATTGAACCCATGTCCTCAGCATTCCGTGCTGCGTGCTATAACACCTACACCACTGCTGGACACGATATGGTTACGATATGGTTTCACGGGATACCCGTAAAAGTAACAAATTTGGAGTAGAAATAAAAAATACAAAAAGACTCCAAAAATCAATCATAAGTCACTTACGATGATTGATGGACGGTCGGCCAGTGTTCGGAAATCGTCGTGAACAGCCAATTGTCTTTTTCCGAAGACCGAGTGCAAACTTTATCGCCGGGTTCTGTAAACAAACCGCCATTAATCCGACCATAGTCAATTTTGTTTTTGTGTAGTGATGTGAAATCATAGGTATGTAGGTACTTAGAACCAAATAGACCGTGGATTCAAGAAAATCGTAACTACAAAACAGAGGTTTCCAGAAGAGCACAAAAAAAACAACTTCAAAATCTACATTACCTATACGAGAAATTAATTTGAGACATAAAATTTATTTATTGTTCAATTTATAATACATTCAATTTGACAAAAAACAACTTAAACCTATACCTACAAACTAAGGCTAAGGCAGAAATTAATTGAATTTTTTGGTTAACACTGAATAGATATTCACAAACAGGTACGGAATTCTCGGTGCGCGAGTACGACTCACACTTTGTTGGTTTGTAATTGCAATTTCACAACGTTAGGGGAGTTTCATTTAAAGTTGAACTTATGCATCATTGAGAAATTTATTAATTTAATTGCGGTTTTATTAAAGTCCTTCACTTGTTTCTGGTGTAGTGGTGTGGCTGAAAAAAGGTTCAGTATTTTTCTGGCCTAATTTAAAAATGGCACTAAATACTTATTTACTCACAATATGTAAAAGCGACGTATTAATTTCCTACGTAAATTATCTGATTAAGTTTGAGCATTGAGCCCTGTTTATTCAAATCACAGTACTTATACCTAATTAATGCATGATTAGATTTTAATATTCTAAGTGCACTAATATTTGTTTGACAAATACGAACTTCTCAGGTTGATAATGAAGGAAAGATGCGAAGATGCTAAAGACCAGGTAGTCGTAAAACATTTTGGTTGTAAAACTCGGGAAAGGTGCAGGATGGACATATGCGATCACTGTACAGAGCGGCTGTCGACAAAGTACGAATTGCAATGACCAACGCCATCCTCCGGTGGGAGATGGCATCAAAAGAAGAACATTTATCTAAGATTAATATCTTTGCTTAACGCTATATGAAGATCATGTGATGGACACTTTAGCTAAACCTTGAGTAAATTTAACTCATTCAGATTGGATATATCGGAATGTAAACACTAACCTGCGAAGCAATTCAATGGTGCGTGTGAAGTTCCCAATCCGCACTGGGCCCGCGTGGGAACTATGGCCACGTATATAGGCTGGGATGATGATGATGATGATATCGGATTGTACTCAGTCAGTAACCCATGTCAAATCCTGGAATCTAAACCGTTAAATCTCAATAGATATGAAACAGGTGTCCCTCACACAAAATATGTATGTATGATGTAGGTATGGCGTTTGAAATTTACCACGAGTTTAACGGTGAAGGAAAACGTCGTGAAGAGTCGGTGCAGGCAGGAGAAGAAAGTAACCTGCGAAGCAATTCGATAGTGTGTGTAAAACTCCCAATCCGCACTGAGCCTGCGTGGGAACTACGGCTCAAGCTCTCTCATTCTGAGTGGAGGCCTGTGTATATAAGCCGAGATGGCTCGAATCTAATTTCTGGGGATTACCGTCGCCCAAAGACATCCGCAGCACCATCAGGACTGCAGATGATTTACTTTTTTGAGTCTGCTTTTTAAACCGATATTCCCACGGGATTCATATGAAATATCATATCTAATCGATGAGTCCAGAGACACAATTTTGCATGAGTGTTCACCATGTAACGCAAATGAAGACCACGATGAAAATTAGGGTATTCCCAAGGGGACCTAATGAAATCCCGGAATTTCTATTTGACTGCTATGTTTAGTGGTTTACCTGAGTCAAACTGCAGGTAAGAACTGTACGATTATAGTAAAGGTATATAAAGGTTTAATTACAATCAGAAATTATAGAGTTTCTTTAACTTATATTTTCCCCGGTAACTTTAGCTTGAAGCCATATCTAACCAATACTTTGTTGGTTGGATTAATTTGGCCATATTTTCGCAATTGTCATTAGTATTAATTACATTTAGAATGTTGACATTAAAAGCGAAAGAAAGCTGCATCTCATTTAATCATAATCCCCAACATGACTCGAGTTGCTGTTTTCTGCATTTCGCCACAATGTTTCTTATCTTTATTCCTATTCAATACGAGTATAATAATATTATGAGATTATGTAAGTTGCTCTTCTTTTTTAAATTGTAAATTATTTTTCTTGGTTTTCCGAATTTTGGCAAATAAATTTAATCTTTTTCAATCTTTCCTTTTCAAAAACTTTTCTCACAGCAAGGTCCATATATATACTACATATGGTATATATGGTCCTTGCTCACAGCCTCCTTTTTCCTGCCGAGCTGCCGCTTATTGCGAGAGGTATTTAGGTACCTAGCCTGGATCGGTTTTTGAAATCCTTACTCCAAAATTCCTTCCAAAATATTTACATGACATACCTATGTGTCCGTACGTATTTACTATATAGTGGCAATATTTTTTACAATTCCAATAAAATAAATATCAAAGACTTATCTCACTTATTACCTACATATAGTATGTATAATGTGACAAATCAGCCTTTTGTTGAAAGAACTGATGTAAAAAATGGTAAAGCACTTTAAGCCGACTATGATGTACCATCAGCCAAATATGTGGTCTACCACTCTAAAGTTAATAATCGTTTGCATGTCCTAAACAATAATGCCAATAGACGTGTCTTTCAAATTGAAAGTTCAACTTTAGCGACATATTTGATAGCAATGCAATGAATGCAATACCCCTGGTGTTGCAGATGCTTATGGGCGGTGGTGATCTCTTACCATCAGTAGACCCACATGCTCATTTGCCATCCAGTCGAATAATAAAAAAAAAATTGTTAAAAAATTTATAGACCACTGATGGTACCTGCATCCTCAACATTCTAACCCAGCTGTAGCTCTTTTTATAACAAAACATAACAAACGTTTAGCCATTTGTTTATCTGAGCAAAATAAAATAATGCGGCGTCATGCCATCGGTTTTCGATTTTAAATAAATCTTATTCACAATCTAGAAATACTTTAGCGCCGCGTGTGGAGGGTCCCGACGCCCCCTTGCCTGCGTTCTGGCGTCCCTAAGGGCTGATAGGACTCCATCGCTGAATATCAACCAACGCAGCGCCTTGCGAGTGTTTGGAAATTGAAAAGATATGATACAGACCAGTCAAGCGCGAGTCGTTAGGGGAACGTGGCCGAGGGAACGCGGTTATGAATCATATGATGCTCGTGGATTCGAATGTCGTCATACATTAAATTGTTTTAACTGGCTTGAATTTTGGATGCCATAATCTTGTTGGCCGTGTGGATGAGAGGAATCGGATTGGATGTTAAAAAGTAACGATTTCTTTCATTCAACCTCTCTGGACCTGTACCTAATAATAACCTAACCCAACCAACCTAAAAAAGTTGAAAAAACCCCGAAAACATTGTCATTTAAAAGTTCAGTCTCAAAAACGGCTGAACCTATTTCTATCAAAAATAGCTAAGAACTACCGTAAGAAAACTCGCTTTCTCGTAAAAAACCTCATTGATATTGGTTCATTCGTTTGAGAGTTACGATGCCACAGAACGACGGACAGACTTTGGCTTCAAACTTATAACACCCCTTTTTATGCGCCGGGGGTAAAAAAAAGAGATTGACATCTTATTTATCAAAAACCTTATGAGTATCTACATAGTTTCAGGGCTACGGTAGACCATACGTAAATAAATACAAACGCTAAATTTACCAAAATATTTAAATCATTACCTTTTTATTTTGGGTTTGTCGTAGTCAGTTAAAAATAAATTAACTTGGATCGTAATAAGATCACTTTTGATGTTCAGGTAAAATTACAGCCCATCAACTGACTGTTGTGAAGCCAAGACAGTTTTAAGAAATTTAATTTGAGTAGCTAAATACCTACGCTTATAATTGCTGTAATCTTTAACTAACTTAAATTTCTTTGATCTTCGAATTTTCTGTAACGGTTCGCAGAATCTAACTTCATTTTAATTTTTTTCTAACACTAAGAAAGAAAGATGAAGTTATGAAAAACTAGAAAGATATTTGTCAACAATGCGAAGTACAAATACCGTAGTAAAACTAAAACATATAGAATATACTTAATACTTTTAGCATGGAAAATTGCATAGTTAGTGTGAGATAGCGATAAACAATTTCTCGCAGATGGAGCCGCACGTTAGTAGTAAATACATATATGTATGAACCTGCACAAACCTGCGAAGAAAGCCAATAGTGTGAAGTTCCCAATCCGCACTGGGCCCGCGTGGGAACTACGGCCCAAGCCCTCTAATTGTGAGACGAGGCCTGTGCCCAGCAGTGGGATTATACAGACTGGGACGATGATGATGATAGGTACTGAGCAAATCAATTGATTAAATATCTATGTAGAAACCTCTTGAGAAGAGCTTTTGTACCTAGGTACTTAAGCACATCTTAGTATTAGTTTACACTCAAAACTCTGTTTAAACACTGGGAGCTCAAATAGCAGAATCGAGTTAGCTACAACGACGTTCGGTGCTAAGTGCTGTGCTTTAATTGAAACTAAGACAGTAACAAGATGCAGAAGATGCTCGTAGCTGCCTTAATCCCAAGCGACTTTATTAAGTACAAATCCCACTAATATTATAAACGCGAAAGTTTGTAAGTCTGTTTGTTTTTTTGTTTGTTACATTTCACGTCTAAACTGCTGAACCAATTTAGATGAACTTCGGTATAAATATATAGTTCAACCCCTGGGGAAGGACACTATACAATAGTTTTTATCTCGGAAACTTGCATATTTCCCGCTCCCGCGGGATAGCGAACAACGAATTCTAGCGGGGAACACCTAGTTATATGTAAGTACCTAATAAATTACAATAGCAGCAGAATGTCCTAAGAGTACAAATCCTAATCCTAATTTTTAGGGTTCCGTATCCAAAGTATATATAATAAAATACGGGACCCTATTACTACGACTCCACTGTCCGTCTGTCTGTCTGTCACCAGGCTATATTTCACGAACCGTGATATGCATTTCGTTTGCTGCTATAACAACAAATACTAAAAACAGAATAAAATAAATAAATATTAAAATACGGCTCCCATACAGCAAACATTTTTTTTCCGTTTATTGCTCGTTATTAATAACGGCCACAGACACATGAAATATTCACAGAATATTTAGTTGTAGGTATATTCACTTTATAAATGAATAATTAAATTAAAATGAAATCAATATTAAAGGGGCCTCCCATACAACAAACGTGTTTTTGCCGTTTTTTGCTAATGTCTAATGTTGTATAGATGGTACGGAACGGAACCCTTCGTGCACGAGTCCGACTCGCACTTGGCCAATTTTTTAGTCTTTGGATTAGTTATACTTTTACTCAGTTAAATTGCCCGTCTTTTTACTCGTCAGTATATTTCAATCGTCATTTGCCCAAAAGAATTATTATTATTCTACGAAATAAAGTCAATCGAAATTCATTTTATGATTTTCGGACTACTATCTGGTCAATATAACGCTTGCCCGGATTTAGATGGCTCAGTCATTCTTTAAAAATATTGTCAACTAGCAATTAAACGTTTTTATAACAGTGCCTACTGTCATTAATTCAACCTTTTATTCCTTTTAAGTATGTATGGAGCACGGCATAACCCTGTAGCAGACAAACAAAAGTAATCACCGAACAGTATAATTGTTATTATTAATAAGGGTATTATTGATGAGCACCAGTAACCTACTTTATTCAGAAGACAAACTGTGGTAGGTACTTTCAGGATAATCGATGTAAATATTTGACAAAATGTAGTCCACCGGTGCAATGACTTTCAAAAAATACCCTTTGAGCTTTCATAAATCTGGAAAGGAAGTTCAAACGAGTTTCTCTCGATATTTGAATTTACCATTTTTGCGTGGGTCTTACTCGCAGGGTCAACATAAATAAAAGCAATTTCGTTCTCTAGCGCGGTGTGCTAAAATAAACAATGGGTGAAAAGACCCCTAAGCAATCATTACAGTAAAAAAACTTTAGGGTGAATGCCGAGCCACGCGCAAGATGAGCATCCTTTTATCCCCTGTTATATTCCACAGTACCTACAATATAAATGTACATAGTCATTTTTATAAAGTGCAATTTAAGCGTCCGTATTCGAATGTTGCACGGAGTTTGATGTAATCAATTCATCATCCTGAGCTAAATAAGTTATAAATTCAGGAAGATACATGAATGTAAACTAAAACTCTCTTTTTTATTAAGTTAATACCCCTAATAAAGTCATACTTGCAAGACAATATGATTAAGCATTACAATACACATCACGAATATCCCCATCATCCGCGATGTGTTACCTTCTAAAATTATGACTCAGCACGTTTCGTGTCTCCAAGCCCGTAATTTACAACATAGGTATTTTTTATGAAGTCGACCTACAAAACTCCTCAATTATGCGTTCAAAAACCATAGTTAATGACCATTGGATTCTACGACATTGGATTCTATTATGAACACGGCTGTGTCGTAATGGTCATTACGATACAGATTTCTGTATCGTAATGAGATTTCATACATCATTACAGCACGCGGGGGGGGCGCTCCGCGACCACGTCCAGCAGCAGGTCGTCGCACGCGCAGCGAGCGCAGCTCGTGGGGCAGACATACCTACCTAGTTCTCGTTAATGCAGGTCATTCTCAATGGTTCTTGAACACATGAAAGAGGATTCAATATATGGATATAGATAAAATATTGTATGCAACTGTACGTAATTAGGCCTTAAAACACTCATGTGACCCTATTATGAAACTCGGCTACGCCTCGTTTCATAAACCCACACTAGTGTTTTAAGGACCCCTATTACGATACAGTTGCATAAAATACTATTTCCGAACACTCCCTGCAACTACCGGTTCTTACAATATTTAAAAGGTACGTATTCTTTCCTGCTTATGGAAACAACAAAGTTACTTAAAAATATACAGCCTTTGGGAAAGCTTTGTTCAAGACTTTTAAATTATTTTACTCTGAAAAAGTAAGCAGTAGCGGAGGTTTCGGAGGTTTGTTTTTGTTACTCACCTTATTGAGTTTAAATAATTATGGTGGGATAAATAAGGCCAGCCAAAGAGGGTAATATTGTTATTATTATTAACCTTGCTATAATGTAAAAAGTAAGATAATGGTTTGTAAGCGGTTATTTTCCTTTCTTACAGAGAATTCCATTGAAGAACACCGTGGTATCGGCTCGGCACATGAAGGAAAATAAAATACCCGGTAAGGAAAGCGAAATAACGGCCTAATGAAACGGGAATATTTTAAGAATAATAAGTAATAAATAACGAACATTCATAAATAATAACAGAAGTTACTGGCGTGTTCGTGATTAATTAGAAACTCACGGGTCTACTTCATAAAATATATCGTTGTTATTTCATTGTATTTTCTTTTTCATGGTCGAGTAACAGTTCAAGTTGACGAAGTTACGAGGGACGAAAAATGTTTTATGGGCAACTGAGTGAAAGCCTTTTAACGAAACCAGTGACATGTGCATTAATACGAGAAGTACTTTGCAAACAGAGATATCCGTCGAAGCACTTTAAGTGATTATTCAAATGTGAACCCCCTCTGCAATTATGACATTTGATGTGCTCTTTGGATAGGGCGCGGCAAGAACAGCAGTTGAATAAATTTAGTCAATTTGACACGGAGTGCCGGGAACAAACGAGGGCCGATACTCGCTCGCCGTAATCCTCGCGCCACAAGGGCTCCCTCATATAATTTCCCTCCAAATGACCGTAATTGCGATACCGAACGCCATCCTCCCCTCAGGATAACTATTGCGCTTTTATTAAGCTCACCATCCCGCCAAAGGGATACTCATAATTTAATTATTTCCCCCAAATAACTTATTGCGAGTCGGTAAGAATTATTTTGCTGGTTGGTTTAATTGAAATGAAAGTTTGGCACAACAACCAAACATTAGACGGAGCAGAAGGAAAATAAGAAAGTTTTTACTGTGAAATATGTCACTTGGTCTCCGACATTTTTTTAAGGTTTTGGTCCCGAGCTTCACGTTAACAAACCTCTTGAGTGCCAAAGTAAAGCACCTAAGAATTTCGTGACGTGGTTTATAATGTTTACGCAAAGTGCTATATTATGTTATCATGTGAACGTTTTCCGACACGTGTCGTTAACAAACTCAACACATCAATATTCATAGACGTAGGCTAAGTATTTTATTGAAACCGTTGAAACTTCGTTTTATTTGTCGACAATAGCAAGTACTCTGAGCTTATGTATTATTAGTAGATAGATATGTTTGTTTATGGTAATTTTATTGGGTATAATGGGAGTCCCGCTGGGGCGACCGGGAGACAATAACCGTTTCCTCGCCAATATTGCTTTTACCGACCTTCCGCCTGCTGCCGGGGGTCCTTCAGATCATCTGTTTACTTTTTAAAATCTGTGTTTTTCAACATATACATCCCTCTCATTACCGTCATCTCTTTTAGTAATGAGGTTAATGGGAGTAGCACTATCTTTGCCGCAGCTTTTATGGTAATCAAATGATTGAATTGCCATCCAGTTAGACATGCATGCTGTCTGGCAATTTTTTTGTCAAAATGCCTGGTACGTTTATATATTATATACATAGCATTTAGAGGTAAAGCAATCATCAAAATACAATCGAAGAACTTGGAAACGTTTAAGTTGCTTAATCGTTGTGAAATGACTTAGGTATCACATTATTCCTAGCCGTTAATCGCTGGTTTTTAACCCCCGACGCAAAAGAGGGGTATTATAAGTTAAACCACTATGTGTGTGTGTGTGTGTGTGTGTGCGTCTGTCTGTGGCACCGTAGGTCTTAAACGGGTGGACCGATTTAAATGCGGTTTTTTAAATCTGAAATCAGGTTCTCTAGCGATGGTTCTTAGACATATTTGATCAAAATACAACAGGCGGAGGCAGCGTGTGATCTGATCGAAACCTACAAGATATTGATCGGACACTATAATGTACCTGAACTAAGTGACATATTTACACGGAGCATGAATGAGAGGCTGCGAGGTCACTCTCTGAAACTGATACGCACTCTAAGTACAAGCAACCCAGCGCCATTTCCTGGGCAACCGCGTCGTGAAACAGTGGAACAGTTTGCCCGAGACAGTGATCAGTGCACCTTCAGTGAATACTTTAAAAACAGACTTGATAAGTACTTTGAAGACAATTACACAAGTGAACAATGATATGCACGCATCAGCTACAAGCTGCCTGTGCATTATAAATAATATAATAATAATAATTCGGTTAGCCGTTTTTGAGATATTGAACTTTTCCTGAACTTAAATCTGTTGGGTACTACAAATATTGCATGAGCGAATTTAGCAGACACGTACAGTTTTCGTGCTCTCGGCCACATTTGCATAAATTAACAGAACATACATTTGCCAAATTGTAAACACATATATGGGAATTGGGTTGAATTAAATACAATTGAGCATCACGGTGGGCCTACATATGGCTCACACATTGTCATAAAGCTTGAAGTTCTAAGAGGCCCAGAGAGGGTCTCTGCCCCTCTCTAATGAAGATAAAGATAAACAGAATGAGGATAAATAGATAACACGCTTAACACATGTAGTGTAGTGACGCAAATTGTCTTGTCTAAGGACCTTCTAAGGACGGTCTATTACCTAACACAAGATGATGAATATAATATAAATGAATAAAAACTTAATAGCACAGAAATCAATGATATTTTACAATCAAGATATTCATTATATTTTCTATGCCTGTGGTTATTTCGATTTTTGTAAAAATGCTTTATTAGTCTGTAACTCTCGTGAATAACATCTTTTTTTTTCAAAATAAATTTTTTGAAAATTTCATCTATTTCTGTTGCCTAGTTTTCAAATGAGACCGGTACTACGTTTGTATGGAGAATGGAACGAAGAGACTTCTCTTAACTCCCGTCCATTCCCGGATATTGCGTAGCCACGATAATCTTCCTACGACCCACTGCTCTTTTGCCTGCCACTTTGCCCATCATGATCAGTTGTAAGAGTTCGTATCTGTCGTGTCTTAATACGTGACCCAGATAGGCAACTTTCCTTTTTTTGATGGTCTGCATTAATTGGCGTGTCCTCCCAGCACGGCGTAGCACTTCAACGTTGGTTGGTTGGGATAAAGCTGAATGCGTCCGTTTAATAAGTACCTACTTAAGTAATGCTAATAAATATTTATATTTCCTATTTTTTTTTAAGTCGTCATATCGCAGTACAATATCAAAACAGGATTCATTTACTTTTTAATATGAACGGATATTTAATACTTATGACGCCACAGACGGATCGTCCAACAATGGTTAAAATGTATATCATAGAAAAATTTAGTAATAAATTTTAATCCAAACCCACTCCACTGCAAAAACCCACGAAAATAATTAAAATATGTTTATCTATGTGCGCTTCCTACTACTGATCAGTTTGAAGTCGGTGCTGCTTTTAACCCCCGCGGGCCCGACGCAAAAAGAGGGATGTGAAGGTGATTTTCCACCGGCTAGGCGAGACGAGACGAGGTGAGACGAGAATTGAAATTTGTATGGCGGCGCCCGCGGCGGCACGCGGCGGCTCGCAGCGGGCGCGCGAGAATGCATACAAATTTCAATTCTCGTCTCGGCTCGTCTCGTCCCGCCTCGCCGGTGGAAAATCACCATTATAAGTTTGACCGCTATGTGTGTCTGTCTGTATGTCTGTGGCACCGTAGCTCTTAAACCGATGAACCGATTTGAATGCGATTTTTTTTTGTTTTAAAGCAGGTTTTCTAGCGATGATTCTTAGATATGTTTTATTAGTGTTACTATTTGATAACGTAATAGCATTTGTACTCGTAATGTCAACTGCTCGTCGTCTTTTACTATATATTGCTTTTCTCTATGCAGGTGCGTTACTGGTTACTTTATCGATGACTCCTTCTGGTTCTTCACCACCAGTCCTATATCAGCGGACTAATGTGGATCTAGAACAGCTGGAAGATCTCTTATCCTCCTACATACTCCTTTAAGTCCTGATTTTTTTATAAAATAAATAAAGCTTCAGACCTTCCGAATACTTTCTAGTTTTATGATTTTGGAAATTCCTTCTACATTAAAGTTAAGTTAGTTTCCTATTAAAGTTATATTTTATTGAATGAAAATGTACTTCACGAAGTACTTACCTTGGGCAGTTATTCTAACAGTTGATTTGTAATTTGCAAAGTAGGTACGCTAGGACTTACTTATGAGGTTATAATTCTGACTGTGAATGTATGTATACATGGAAATGTGTTAAATACTCCCAACAAGTTAACCTTCACTGGTTTGACCTCCGTAAAGGTTATTTCTGGCCCATGGGTAGGGTAAGACAAGTCGGACATCTTGAAACCACAACTCTCCCGTTAATTTACACCTCACCTATCCGCAGTCCTTACGAAAGGGTAGTGAAATTTATGAATATTATATTCAGCCGCATCAATGTAAATGTGCGCACCATTTTTTGATATCGCTCTATAAAGGGATAGCAGATCAGCCACTTTGGATGCAAATGAAGGATCCCTCATCTCTATAAATTCGGGAAAGAAAAGTAAATAAAACTTTACGCAATTTACGGGATTATTAAAACTGTGATGCCGGTTTATTGAAATACCCTTTGTGGTTTTAGTTGGAGATGCTAATGAAAGGTTCGAAATTTACAGTGTGCGATTATGAGAGTGGTACCTTATTAAAACAAGAGAGTTGATCTTTTTAGCTGTCTAACCATTATATTTTTGTCGAAAAATGGCGGCAATTTTATCATTTCTTGTTATTATTTTATCCGTTTTGTATCATTCATTATTGTGGTGTTTTTGGTCAAACTTTAACAACCGAATAAGTAGATTAAGTAAGTGGCTTGTGGCCCAGCCTACGAAGCTGGAGTACGCTTCCCGAGAGGGAGATATATTTTCATGATAAATCTCTTGAGCTTACTATTGAAACAACATCCAAAGTTCGTTTGTTGAACATCTTATTTGACTCCGTCAATGACAGAGCCTAACTAACATCAACTCTTGTTCTTGCGAGTAGTATCTCTATGAAGAGAAACAAGCACTCCGATAGTACCTCTATGATTAAACAAAATAATTTATGTATGAGTAACTAACAGAATTACCAACTCAACAGTATTGTTGGCTATTTAAGTGTCCTTTCATCATATTTAAAAGTTGAAAATCCTCGAGCATTGGCTATATCGAGCATACAATCGAGTTAACTGTCCTGTTTTAAATAACCGCATTTTCTATTGCGCGTTTTCCCTGTTTTTTGTATGTGTCAATTTTGCCAGCAACAAGTTATTTTTAGAATGGTTATTTAAGGAAACAGTGTATTTTTTTTTCATTTTTATTTCAAAAGTAGGTACTCCTGCTTTAAATAATAGTAGATAATAGCCTAAACTAACCAACTTAGAAAAGTTGCAAAGCCCCGACATTGTCATTTCAAAGTTCAATATCTCAAAAACGACTGAAGCGATTTTTATCAAACAAGGTTAAAAACAACCGCAAAGGAAACTCGCTATAACACCTCTCTTTTTGCGTCGGGGGTAAAAATAACCGAAGCAACTGGACGTTCCTATAGAAAGGGGAGACCAATGTCCAACAGTGGACGTCCTACGGCTGATAAGACGATAATGAATGATGATGAAATAACTTGGTGTTATAAATCTACACAGCACTCTCGACATTGTTTTAAGTATCTAGTATAAGCCGAGTAAAATCCAGTCATTTCGTATTGCCATCACGGTATAAGCTGGTTTCGTATCACTTACATAAACGTCGACCGGAGTTTCTCTCAGGGGAGTGATTTTCGAATTTCACGTTGAAAATGAAATTTTGAAGTGAGACGACTATGTAGTAGGTTAAGTCCGCACTGGCTGCAGTTTAGTAGCCATAGTAGGTAATACACAGTTTCGCTCAGTGCTGAGCGAACAGACTGCAGAATCTTAGTGATATCAAATTTGGTGACGTTGGTACACTTCATGTACCAACGAGGTCTTAAAAGTATGATTGGCATTTACCTACTAAATTACCTTTCGCGGTGTGTATACAAATAAGGCTACGTATAAACTAGTCGCGCGGTTTTAGCGCAGCGTCTCTTTCTCAAGCAATACTCTGAAGAGAGATGGTGACTTAATTCGAGTGAGGCGATAATTAATCAATTACCAATCTTATATCTTTAGACAAGCAATTCATGTCTATTTATTTATTTATTTATATCGAGGATCTTGGAACTTTAAGTAACCTAACCTAACCTAACAGAGTTTTAGAAGTTTTTTTCTTCCTTAACTTTTATTTAAAGTATTTTTAAGGGTTTTTATTATTATTCTAAACTAGCTTTAGTCCGCGGCTTCGCCCGCGTGGCATTTAGTTATCGCGCGCTGTTCCCTCGGGAACTGTGCATTTTTCCAGAATAAAAAGTAGCCTATGTCACTCTCTGGCCCAAACTATCTCCATGCCAAAAATTACGTCGATCCGTCGCTCTGTTTCGACGTGAAAGACGGACAAACATACAAATATACAAACACACACACTTTCGCATTTATAATATTAGTATGTATGTACATTTTTGATGTTACTCTCTCCCTCCATATTTATTTTCGTGGACGCCATTTTGATATATTATAAACTCTGTTACTCCGATAATTTTGACAAATCGAATGATTTACCTCATATGTTGAAACCCGTCTAACCATAAGCTACAGGGAGGACCAAAGAATATAAAGACATACTTATATGCTCGAAAAACATAACTTCCTTCGGGCAATCCGGTAAAAATGAAAAGTAAACAAAGGCATCTTGCAAAATAAATCATGTGCATTTATTTGCATGCGTTCTGTGACAGTCGAGCCGGCAGGCGAAGGACAGGCCTCTGGTTGACTGACGTGAATGTGAAACTACACTTAAAACTGTGACTGAAAAACATATAACCTACGAGTATCCATCCTATTTAAGGTTTTCCGCTTGGCTATTTTTAGGCTTCCGTTCTTCATAAGGAAAAAAAACTGAACCCTTATTTGATCACTTTGTTGTCCGTCTTTCTGTCCGTCTGTCAATACCCTTTTTCCCAGGAACGAGTAGAGGTATTAAGTTGAAATTAATATCAAATATTCAAGTCTGCTACCACGTCAGTCCGCGGCTTCGCCCGCGTGGGATTCAGTTATCGCAGGCTGTTCCCTCGGAAACTGTGCATTTTTCCGGGATAAAAAGTAGCTTATGTCACTCTCGGGCCCATAAACTATCTCTAAGCCAAAAATCACGTCGATCCGTCGCTCTATTACGGGGTGAATGACGGACAAATATACACAAACACACACACTTTCGCATTTATAATATTAGTATGGATTTACGGTAATACGAATTGCCGTGACCGAAAAACCTATAGGGTACCTACTTTGACGTCCTTAGATCCTTGAAATTTGGCATAAAGGTACCTACTACACACAACCAATAGGTACCTAAGAAAAGTCTGAATGTTTTATTTTTTTATGTCAGTAACCATCTAAAAATAACCCTACACTACGTACATTTTGCTTAGGAGAGTGGCTATGCTTATACTAGTTATTCATAATATCTACGAATTTGTACGGAACCCTCGGTGTGTGAGTCTGACTCGCACTTGGCTGGTTTTTGTGGTTACGAAACGAATATAGCAGAATATGATTTTCAGCCAAATATGGTTTTCCATATCTAGTAATTTTAATAGTTTTGCCTGTTGAAATTTAAATTTATTAGGCATCGTTTCCACCAGAGACGTGCGGGGATGCGTTGCGACTTCATTACCTATGGAATCTCATTTGTTTTGAATGTCTTACTTCCTTTTCTCTGTTTAACAGATCTTGACCGTCAGGTACTGATTTTCTTAAACCCCACTCCGTCTCTATTGATTTTTCTCAGAGGGTTTAATGTAACAATTTTGGACAAGTCTGACTGGATAGTAAGTGCTTCTAGTTATAAGTAATAATCATATGACCAAAGTAATGGTGACCGTGAAAGTAGTCCGTCTATCGAGACCCATTTTCTTAGTAATGCCACGCTACATAATGCCAGCAATGCCAGGGGGCTACTACGAAAATCGAAAATCAAAGTTCGTATCGTAATACGGGCCTCTCACTCTCGTATTTAAATAATATCATCGTCAGTGGGACGGCAAGATACAAAGTTCGAATTTTGCGCTTCGTAAGAATAGTATAGAGCCAGGTATCAAGCTGAAATTATATCAAATACTAAGTATAAAGTCTGCAACCCTTGATGCTGTGAAAAAAATACAAAAACCTTTTAAATAAAAGTTAAGGAAGAAAAAACTTCTAAAACTCTGTTAGGTTAGGTTAGGTTACTTAAAGTTCCAAGATTCTCATTATAAAATAAATAGACATGAATTGCTTGTCTAAAGACATAAGATTGGTAATTGATTACCTATCGCCTCACTCGAATTAAGTCACCATCCCTCTTCAGAGTATTGCTTGAGAAAGAGACGGTGCGCTAAAACCGCGCGACTAGTGCATACGTAGCCTTATTTGTATACACACCGCGAAAGGTAATTTAGTAGATATTTGCAGGTGGTAGGACCTTGTGCAAGGTCCGCCGGATTGCTACCATACCATCTTGCTCGCTAATCCTGTCTTGAAGCAGCAGTGCTTGCACTGTTGTGTTTCGGCGTGGAGAGTAAGACAGCCGGTGAAATTACTGGCACTTGAGGTATCCCATCTTAGGCCTCTAGGTTGGCAACGCATCTGCAATACCCCTGGTGTTGCAGATGTTTATGGGCGGTGGTGATCTCTTACCATCAGGAGACCCACTTGCTCGTTTGCCATCCAGACGAATAAAAAAAAATGCCAATCATACTTTTAAAATAATAAATATAAATCCACGGTAATCCATTGCATATTATTTAACAAAAATGATTAATAAAAAATCAGTAATGATCGGTACATTTCACAGATTCATTCTAAAATAGCAGAACATTTTACAACAGTTCCATATTCTATAGAATTCAATATGGTTTCATACGTGCCGCGCTGGGTACGTATTATAATGTACATAAATTTAAAATACATATCGGTTGAAATACATACAGTTGAAATACCGAAAATTGAAAAATATTTAATAATGGTTAAAATAAATATTAATCAAAATTCATAAAGCACGTTTTTCATACTGGTCGAAATATATACAGTTAAAATGACTAAGTTCACAATGTATATGTTCAGAATATATACAATCAGAATATATAATAGTTGAAATAAATAATAATTAAAATTCCTATAGTACGTTTTTCATAATGGTCAAAATACATACTATATAATGCCTAGGTTCATCATCATCTCCAGTCTATTCACGTTGTATTTACATGTTAAATTCTGAAAAATTAAGGACTGTAAGACAAGTCAATATAGAGTAGTTAAGGCGCTTCGCGCCTGGACAAAACTCTAACCTAACCTAACCTATAAGATACCGACTGATCGGAATCGGTATTGTCTAACAAGACCTTGCATTTTAAACTAAATTCTGATCATTAATTGAATATAAACTTTAGGTGCGACTACGAGCGTAGCAAGGAGGAGCGTGTTAGGTACAACTATGACCAAAACAACAGAATTGTAATATATGCGTTTTTCTTTGTGAAAATTCAGTGTCTAGTATGTATTTCAACCATTATAGAAAACATACTGAATAGATTTTGAACGTATACATTATGAAAATATGCATTTTGTGCCATATGACTAAGAACCATTATGCGTTGTAACCATTATATATTTTGACCACTATGCATTTCAAGCTTATGCGTTTAGAACTTATGTCAAATAACTTTATATATTTTGACACATTATATTTTATAATTTTCGGTATTTTAACTGTATGTATTTCAACCGATATGTATTTTAAATTTATACATTATAATACGTACCCGCCGTGCTAAACCACTCACGTGGTCGTTCCATGGAAGTTCACCCTCGCAGTGCCCCTCGCCATAAATTAAAACATTCCGGGTACTAACCTATTTACTTTCAGCGAGGCAGTTTTTTGCGGCCGGCGCGGCTGCTAGTTACGGGACACGAATATATCTTCATTAATGCCATTATTTCAAAGTGCTTAAACACTAATTAATTAGGATTACTAAAATCTCTGGGATCTAGGGCTTTAACCACCTGAAAACTAAGGCTCATACATAGTCAAAATACCACGCACAGGACTTATCACGCTAACACACACGAGTAATATTTACCTCGACGTTTCGGCAACATTACAGTGGCCGTGGTCACGAGTAGACTCGAGTAGAGTAGAGTTGTTAGCGTGATAAGTCCTGTGCGTGGTATGTAAGTGGGGGGAAAGGGGAGAACGGTAACAACATCTAACCGTCCCAATCGTCAACCTCACCTGCCCGCACCGTATGGTGGCGGCGGCAAAACTGCTGCCGTGGTTCCCCCTGCTAGATAACCAACGAGTCTCTGACGACTGAGTATCCGGCAGTATAACCGGACAACAAGCGAGCGAAGGAAAACGCGAGATAAAACCCTCTACCAAGACGTCTGGCCAGCGTGGTAGATGTAGGCTTGAAACCTCCTATGATGAGTACACTTTTGCCCCGGCCCCTAGTTCCCAGCGGTCCAGCTATTCCCAGTCAAGGCAGCGGCTGTGGTCACGGCCGGACAAGGGGTACGGAGAATAGGACGGAGTGGAGGAGATTAGGAGAGGGTTAAATCCAGCAGTGGATAGATAAAGCCTGAAAAAGAAGAGAATAGAGAATTTGGTAATTAGTGTAAAAATTAAAAATATATATTTGGATTATTAATTACTAGTGTAAGTTACAATTAACACATTTATAGCATGCAATTCGATATCTTTATTTTATTAAGGACCTCTCTACTGAGTAAAGGCCTCCTCCATTTTTCTCCACACGTTTCTATCTGTCGCCCTTTTAGATTCCTGTCCAGCAGTGGTGTAGGGTTATAGCACGCAGCACGGATTGCTGAGAACCTGGGTTCGATTCCCAGTGCTGGTCTCTTTTTCTGGTTTTTCTGTGCATCCATGTCTCAGTTTGTATTTTCGATATGGTTTCACGGGATACCCGTAAAAGTAACAAATTTGGAGTTGAAATAAAAAATACAAAAATACTCCAAAAAACCATTCTTAATTTGTACTTATCATGTTTTAGAATGACGTTGAGAGATACATGCGAAAGGTTGTCCATGGTAAGTTTTTCGCCTGCCGTAGAAACCACGGTAGAAACAGAGTGTAGTAACACAAAATCAGTCAAACCCGTATAGGGGGCATTTGGCACACTATTTACTGGGTTTTAGTAATACATTTATGCCATATTGGGTTAGTTACCTATGGTTACGCATTACTGAAACTCACATTGTGATTACTGTATATATTTTGACTCGTGGACATGATACCTACCGAACCTACATATTTATTATTTTCTCAGTGTAAAATAAGTATTTTAAATAAAATAAATAAATAAATATCACGGGACAATTCACACCAATTGACCTAGTCCCAAAGTAAGCTTAGCAAAGCTTGTGTTATGGGTACTAAGCAAAATTTTGACACGAAGAATGGCGTAGTTAAAAAATAGTTTTATGACTTGATATTACTAAGCCTTATTTCAACTAAATATTGATTAAAAATGGATACTTATAGCGCAACGGTATTTTCAGAAGACGATACTTAAAATCTTCCTGGCTTAGACCTATCTGAAACTTCGCAGCACCATTGCTCTCGATTGCTCTTGATTCGTCAGCCAGTTTTCAAAACTGAACATACTTACATCTACATTATCATTCTATTAACCTGGACACAAGTGTCAGTTTTCACAACGCCGCCAAAACAACCGCACAGTGCTCATACCTAAAGCTCTCTATAATAGTACTTTGAACACTCCCACTCCCAGTAAGGATCTGACTCTGAAAAACCTATACTGATTATTCCAGACCAGGTTGCCTGAATATTTTCGCAGATTTTTTGACACAAAAACTGGTCTCGTTTACTGGGTTCAGGCAGAACTTCGTCGCACCGCCGTACTTATAAATTTTACTTATGTATACATCCGATATGTTTACTTCACCATTTCTTTTGCAAGTCCTATACAAAGCCAGATATCATCCGTGTGTAATGGTGGATGAAAGAATTATTATTGCAATTTCTATAGAAAAAATATTAAGCGTTATCGAAGCTATTCGAAAGATTTATTTGATACAGAATTCCGACAATAGGCTTTTCTAACAAGATTTTTTTACCAACTAGCCAATAATACTTGAAGAAAATACTGTCACTTTCTTTGTGACTTATTTTTCTTTCTTAGCTTGTGGACCAGTTTTAGTTCAAGGTAATCTACATGTTACAATGAATTTACTTTACTTTTGCATTATTTGGAAAAAGGCCTCATTCATAATTTAGGATGAAATCTTCGTATGATTGCGTATTCCATGCGTCTGTCCGTCTATATACGGCTTTATAAATAGAACCCAGTACGATAAAATAACCTCAACATCACCTGTGTATTTTTGAGGGACTCATAACGATAACTGCATTAAATTCCCTTGATAGTAAATAAGTGGATGGTGTAGTAAGAAAGTTTATATACTTAGCGATTATTTCCGAGTAAAGTTGCCCACGGCGGTTTTAACGCATTCACTGCCACCTGACTTCCACAGGTGCCACCGACACACATGTGCGTTCAAAATGTATGAATAATTGTGACAGCGGCACTGGGCGAAGTTCCGAAAACGCATATGTGCAGTGAATGCGTTAAGAAAGGCTTCATGCACATACCTAAACCACTTAATCGTTTTCGTGATGTAATTTTACTTTTAATATGTTAGTTATAGTTTAAAGTTTAATACTAAATAAAATATTCATTTATTTGTCTTTTCCTGTCCCTCGTCAGGTAAATTAATTACGTTGTTGGTAGACCTTGTTAAGGGTTCCGTAATGTATCACATTGATGAAACGTCCTCTCTCGTGGTTTGGCCTGAATGT